>NC_089583.1:114354646-114654646 GCF_019320115.1 Miscanthus floridulus
AAGTCAGATCGTTATTCTATGCCGGAGGAGAATTCTTAATTGAATGCATTGTACTTTGAGGAGTTGCTTCAAGTTTTCAAAATCCTTAAACTCTAGATTTAGTTACTAAATTTAGTTTTGCTAAGGGACTAGCAAAAGGTAAGCTTGGGGAGTTGTCGACGTTAGTTAACAACCAATTTAAACCATCAATTAAACATGTATAAGGGCATAAATATAATCACCAATGAAGGTTTAAGGGTTTAAACTAATAAATTCCACGAGTTTTGGTGAATCATGTTTTCAACAGGGTTTAATCAGAAAACCGACAAGGGGGACTTAAACGTCAAAGGAAAAATCGGAATTCCACCGTGAAACCAACTCTAGAAAGTTCCAGGGGACTCCTAGAAGCCACATCACCGAAGGCGCGAGTCGAGAGGCTGCCACGTGGGTCCACCCTACCCCCACCTATAGGCAGCATGGCCCATCAGGGGCCCCCACCTATCAGCATCGTCTTACTAATGTCGGTTTTCCACACTGCCTCCTAGATGTATCTAAGTCGTTGCTTAAGTCGGTTTGATCAAAGGGCTCACGGCTGTATCCTCAGGGCTATATAATCCAGCCTTCTCCCTCTAGGAAGAATCAAGTCATCAGATCATAGTTAGGGCTAGATAATAGAAAACTAGGGTTTCCAGATATTAGAGATTTAGCAGCTCTAGTTCTTCAAGTTTCTAGTTATAAGATTAGATTAGTAAGGTTCAAGAAGAGTGTGGGCTATTTGCTCAGGATTTTTGGATCTCCAGTCTGGAGACTCGTATAGCCATTGTTATTCTCTATATTTATGACTTTCTTTATGCTACTTTAATATTATTATGTTTCTATTCATTATGTTCTTAGTTGCTCTAGTTGTATGCTTGATATAGTTATGATTAATGATGAGTTTATGCACATGTTTGCAAATCGCTTAGCTCATTATGCGCGTGAGTTAAGTGGTCGACACTATGTAAGCATGGTGCTTAGAAATTGTTTGCCTACGGATGCCCTCTGCACTCTGAGTCATGTGGTAGATCGCGGATGTGACACTCTCGTTGAGTCCTTTGTAGTCCACTCCCCGTTTGTAGAGCACGTAGAACATGATTGCGAAGGTAGACAAGCTCTATTTTTTATCTTCCTTAGTAATGTACCTTATGCATAGATCCAGAGTTAGTATACTGTAGATGAAGAGTGTATATATTAGGGTATACAAAAGACTTAATAGATAAGTAATGACTTATGAATCTTTTGCTCTTAACGGATCTCCTTCTTAGCTATACTATATTTTATGAGTCTCTAATTCTATCTCTGGAATACCACTATTACCTTACACTTATTATTTATTTACCCTTTGACTTACCCTTGCAATAGCATGAGAGTGATTATTATCATAAGTATACACATTTATCAATATCTCTATGCCAACACCACTCCATAAGCTCCTCCATGTGGTAAAAATATAAATAACGATACATGGTATACTCTCGGGTGAAATGCTACAATGGTATATTATCTGTGCGCTTGCGGATACTTTAGTATATATATTCTTCTCTAAAGTTTACAAGTGTCATTAATAATTACCAACCATGCATTTCTGGCATTATGCTAGGGATGACAACTTAGTAACAAGTGATGCTAAGAAATGCCAACAGCCACTCAATCTAAATGCATCATGAGAGTTAGATCCCATCTAGTGCACTAGATAACCGATTAGCAAACAAGAATGCCCTCTTGATAGTATGACTATATATCCTAAATCCGGTCGAGCATTTCTATACTCAACCTTAGATCTTTGAAATAAAATACCTTACAATTATACATTTGCCTTTCACATTCCATTCCATCTTCTCATCACCGATGAACAATAATGGTCGTCCATATGTGTAGCAAACCATGCTACCTTGACCATTCCCATAGCATTAAGCTCCCACATCAGCCTTCCATCAAGCCACTTGATCATCAACGCAAATTAACACTTGGCTTGATACCATGAATGATAATATCCACTTTATAACTTCACATGGACTTATTGGTCCATCGATCGCAGTGTTGCTTGCTCTTCACCATTGCCTTAGCCCCTCGGCACCCAGCCTTCTACGCATGCTTCACCGCCTCAACGGTCCATCGCACCGAGCATCTAACTTGCCCTTCATTCCTACAACTTGGTCCTTCGCAACCATGCCTTGCCTTGATCTTCTCCACCAACCAAATGAGACTATGTCAAGTCTCATATTCCTTAAGATCCTTTAACACCACTAGTTGAGCACTTGCATCTCAAGCATAAATCATCTCGCCTCCGTGGCTTTCATCGCTTGCTCAACCTAGTGGGTGTGTGGACTAAGTACCTGTTAATGTCACATGAAAACACATTAGTCCATCGAAGGTTGACACTCAATTACCAAAACCAAACCAGGACTTTCAAAAGACCTTCAAAGAAAATTACATAAATGATAACAAAGATCTTTTTGGGAAGGAGGTAAAGCATTTTCCTGATTAGGACAATGTCAGCGTTGAAGCCTAAAAACACGTTATAACCTCACCGTAGTGGAAAGGTTCATGTGTACTCCACATATCTCTGTAGCAATAATTGAGTATGAGTTGCGTATGATTGAAGCAGCCTTCGAGTGGTCACCTCACAAACCATCTTTTGGTAACTCTCACGGGGTTCCTGGCGGTTGAAGTGGAACTCAAAACATGCTAAGCCCAATCGAGGGGTCACTAGGTCTAAGCAAAGGGAGTGGGCCAAAGCCACCCAAAACTCTATATATGATGCCCAAGAACCAACTGGATCATGCTAGGGATTGCTTTAGCATGTCTTATATATGGCGTGGCTTTGTCTTCATGAACCTTCTTCTGGTACCTCTCGTGCACCATCTTGACTATAATGGGAAGGTGTATGTGGAGAGCTTTCTCACTACAAAAATCCTCTTAATCTATGATGTAAAATTTCTTTCACGGATCACCAAAAAACACAAAGCAATGTCTCTAACAGTTTTAGACATCATCATGGATTGAGCGTCACGGATTAACCTACGTGACGGTTTTTTGAAAACCATCACAGATTATCAGAATCCATGAGGGTCCTACCGTCATAGAAGAGCCCAAGACCCTTATAGCCCAACCGAAGCCCATTGTCTATGACGAAAAATAACCATCATGAATGAGTTACCATATCATCATGGATGCCAACGTGATGCTTGCATCATCATCCCAACCCAATCATCAATTTTCAACCCATTATTGTAGCACATATGACATACACACATAGCCCATGCAGATAGCACATTTTCACACGTACAAGTCCATAGATGGCCGAGCCCCAAGCCCCCATTAAACAACTCAATTGTAGTACTAACTAATTGGTCCTCCTAACATCCTATTTTTTCTTATAAAAAAATCCTATCCAGTATGGATGCACGTGCAATTTATGTGACCCCCACCCAGCAACCACATCACACAAAGGTACAAAATTCTGCTAATGGTAGCGATTAGCGACTACTGGTCCTTAATTTCGGAGGGCAAAATAGTCAATTAGCAGCGGGAGTTACGTCGCTATCTACGGTCCTCAACTGCGTTCTCGAGCGGCATCATTCCTCATGACAATTTACGACCTTACCCACCAGCCTCCAATTGCGGAAAATCAAAGCACGAGTGCACGAACATGATTTCTTATGAAACGTTTCTCTTTAAGTCTATACGTACTGTCTATTTTTTCCTTTGCAACGAAATTGTTATACATACACGATTTAATAGTTTATTTGTGGTGAGTTTTTACATTTTTTTTTTCAAACACAAGATGTTCTAGTATACACTAGGCACGCTTGGCAAGAGTCATTAAGCAAAAGAATATGAAACGTGTCGTCTTTGTGATACCTCATAAGGCATCTCTGGATATTATATATATACAAGTATTTTTTTTCTATAATTTGGTCAGTTTGACCAGTCCGGCTGCTAACACTTGGATACTATACAAGTAATGATGTCAAACTAAGCTATTCTTTTTCAAGTTGTTTTTTATATGTGACGAAGGTAGAGCCAACTCTACGTAGAGTATGTTTGGATCGGACACCTGATTTTAACCTGTCTCGTGCGTAACCGATTGACACGGTATTTGATATTGGTTTTCAGAATAACGATGCTAACTACTCTGTAGTACTCTCTTCGTCTACAAAATAATGTAACTAAAGGGTTTGTACCAATCAAACTAAGTTTATAACAAATAGTATTAATATTTTTATTTTTAACAAAGTTTATGGTAAAAATATATTTCATAATCCAATATTCTTATTCTGTATCATGAATGCTATAAAAAAATTTGGTCAAATTTTAAATTGTTGGACTCCTAAAAAGCAAGAATTATATATTATTTTTATATGGACGAAGGAAGATAATTGTCCGTACGTTACAATGAGAATAACAAAAATTGCACGAGATATTTTGCATGCAGCCAAGTCAAAATCAAGACCATGATAATTCAATTTTGCCAACGTCTGTGGTCTTTGTGCTTTGTCCTGGATTGGACAATGGTTACAATTCGGTGCATGACGATAGGCTATTGCAATTAGCCAACTCACTATGGATGTCCATGCATCAAGTGTTGTATTTCTTATCTGCTCCATGGCATTCTCATGTCCTATGATCACACCTGTGTATACGCCCAGTCGCCCAATATATTTTATTCCCAGTATCATATGCAAGCAAGCGTGGCGCTAGCGTGATAGTTATTTGCACGCTTGATTTCCGCAATCCCGTCTGTGATCACCTATTGCCCAACGTCAGCTAAGCGCCGTACATAGAAAGGATTGACGGGATTAAGAAAGGGAAGAAATAAAAAAAAGGAGAGAAAATTAAAATATCATCTACCCTACCCTATAATACACCAGTTAGAATAAATCTACTGCCACACAACAAATGTCTGCTCCACAGTCATGACCTATGCTACATCCACATCCATGAATGCACCTAGAAAATATAACATCATCAAAACGGATGCACCAGATTATCTCTTAGCTATTCTCTCTCATTACTCATCTAAATCCGACGACTCATGTTTAGTGTGTCTGCCCTCCGTCGCCCTTCCACGAGCGACCTCTCTCCGCCCCCACGCCCGAGCCTTCCCTCCACAGTTCGATCCCTCGTACTGGCGTCTTTCTTTTCCCGAGAAAAAAAGAAGTGTCGTCCTCCTCTCTGCTCGAGCCATAGAAGCCGCGCGCCTCTCCTCCACTTCCGCCGCCACCTCCTTGGTCGCTTCACCTTCATCTCCCCAGCTCCGGCGGCCACCTCCGTCCCCATCGCGATCACAATCGCGGAGTGGCTGTCCCACCCCAGATCGCGCTCGCGGTCGCCGAGCGGCCGGGTCACCATCGCGCGACGACGAACCACGTGACCGTCTCCTCAGGCACAGATCCGGCCCTTCGCCACCGCCATGGCCACCCGCCGCCTCCTGCTGCTGCTCGCTGTTGTCGCCTCAGCCCGCCCAGCCGCGGTTCTCCACGCGCGCGCCCGGCCACGGGGCTAGGGTTGCGCGAGGTGGCGGTGGCGGCGCCACAGTTGCGCGGAAGGGAGGAGTGGGCGTGAACGGCCGCTCGGCTCCGGTCACCCGTCGATCCACGCAACCATGGTAAGCGAGCCTCTTCTCGTCTGGTTAGTTGACTGTAACTCGTACCCCTGAGTTGAAGACTGTAGTGATGTGCTGGGGTAATTTTGTTGCGAATCTAATCACGATGTGTCTGTTCTATGTAAAGTTGTTTAGCTCTCAAATGCAATATTTGAGGTGTGCTGTTAAAACTGTAGAGGTATTGATATGACCAAAAACTACTACTTATGAACTTAGAGTTACAGAAGAGATGCTGATTACCTACTTCTACGAACTGAAGAGTCTGATTCACATAGAACTATGGTGCTTGTCACAGATTCGTATCAGCTAATTTATTCTTTAGCTACTGATTTATAGAACTTGCATTTGCTGATCTAGAGTTTATTCATTTGTGTTTTGTGACCTGATTATCCTATGCTGCTCTAATGCACTAACCTGACTTTATTTGCTGCCAATTATGTCTTTAATTGCCTTAGTCATTTACGGGCGGAAACTAATTAGATTTAATAAGTATATATGAAACATTGTGCAATCTAGCCTCTCTGAAAATATAATAATTTGCAGATGTGTCAAACACCACTTCATGTTGCTGCTGGCTACAATAATACAGAATTAGTCAAGTTCTTACTTAACCAGCAAGGTGGGGAAACAGTTGATCTGGAAGCAAAGAACATGGTACTTAAGTTGCCACATTTCTTTTGCATCTGATTGGGAACTCTGCCACACTTCATTCATGCATCGGGCTTAATACATATACCAATTATCTTATTTTTTTGACAGTATGGAGAGACTCCACTGCATATGGCAGTGAAGAACAGTTCTTGCGGATCAACAAATCTACTCCATGAACATGGTGCACACATAGAAACCAAAGCCAATGTATGATCTACCTGTTTTTGGTTCTTCTCCGGATCTACATCTCTGCGATTAACTTGTTGTCTTATGTCATTCAATCATTGAATATCATGACTTACAGCAATCTCTGGATTTTTTGTCCATCGCCTTTATGTTAGATTATTAAGTTGTGAGAATCATGTTTTTCAGGGTTTGGATACCCTAACGCCTACCTTGATAGTAAGCAATGGTGTGAAGGTGGTAAGTCATGTTCTGGTAATGTTTTCGGTACTGTGTACAGTGTATTTGGGTTGTAGCAGTGTTTTTTTACTAGCTGCGAAGACTGTTTCTTTTTTTCATTTTCATGAATACAAAATCTAATTTTCTAAGCTCCAAACCTGAGATCATGCCCTTTTATGTACCACCAGTCTGCTTTTATTGCCACTCTTCAAGATCAAATGAATTATTTGTTTGAGTTCAACTGTTGGTGATTATCGAGTACATATTCGTAAAAAAAAATTAACTGTACCTTGCGCCTTTGAAAACTTTAACTGGACAAGATGGAAAGATGTATATGGCACCCATAAGTGCTTATATTATTTAACATATTTCAGGTAATTGGCTTACGTTTCCATGAAGAAAGCATATGAATTCAAAACTGATATGAAGAACAGCCATGTGCATGCTGACAGCTCAAATAAAGCGTGCAAAGGACGGTTGCCTATCCATCGATATCTTCATGTGTCCGATGAATATAAGAAGCTAGGTAGTATAGGATTACGATTTGTATGCATTTCCCATCTACTAATAATCTTAGTAGATATGGTTTCTCACTTTTTCTAAGAATCTTAATGTTTGAATAACAATGTTGACTGGTTTAGCATGATCAAACATCATCCCCCCCCCCTTTGCAAGAAAAATATGGTCGTTTGATTTATTTTAATATTTTCATGTGCATTCCTGAAATGAAGCCGTGGCGTTAGCACGGGCACTATACTTTAAATCTAATTAGTTTCCGCCCGTAAATGACTAAGGCAATTAAAGCCATAATTGGCAGCAAATAAAGTCAGGTTAGTGCATTAGAGCAGCATAGGATAATCAGGTCACAAAACACAAATGAATAAACTCTAGATCAGCAAATGCAAGTTCTATAAATCAGTAGCTAAAGAATAAATTAGCTGATACGAATCTGTGACAAGCACCATAGTTCTATGTGAATCAGACTCTTCAGTTCGTAGAAGTAGGTAATCAGCATCTCTTCTGTAACTCTAAGTTCGTAAGTAGTAGTTTTTGGTCATATCAATACCTCTACAGTTTTAACAACACACCTCAAATATTGCATTTGAGAGCTAAACAACTTTACATAGAACAGACACATCGTGATTAGATTCGCAACAAAATTACCCCAGCACATCACTACAGTCTTCAACTCAGGGGTACGAGTTACAGTCAACTAACCATACGAGAAGAGGCTCGCTTACCATGGTTGCGTGGATCGACGGGTGACCGGAGCCGAGCGGCCGTTCACGCCCACTCCTCCCTTCCGCGCAACTCTGGCGCCGCCACCGCCACCTCGCGCAACCCTAGCCCCGTGGCCGGGCGCGCGCGTGGAGAACCGCGGCTGGGCGGGCTGAGGCGACAACAACGAGCAGCAGGAGGAGGCGGCGGGTGGCCATGGCGGTGGCGAAGGGCCAGATCTGTGCCTGAGGAGACGGTCACGTGGTTCGTCGTCGCGCGATGGTGGCCCGGCCGCTCGGCGACCGCGAGCGCGATCTAGGGTGGGACAGCCACTCCGCGATTGTGATCGCGATGGGGACGGAGGTGGCCGCCGGAGCTGGGGAGATGAAGGTGAAGCGACCAAGGAGGCGGCGGCGGAAGTGGAGGAGAGGCGTGCGGCTTCTATGGCTCGAGCAGAGAGGAGGACGACACTTCTTTTTTCTCGGGAAAAGAAAGACGCCAGTACGAGGGATCGAACTGTGGAGGGAAGGCTCGGGCATGGGGGCGGAGAGAGGTCGCTCGTGGAAGGGCGACGGAGGGCAGACACACTAAACATGAGTCGTCGGATTTAGATGAGTAATGAGAGAGAATAGCTAAGAGATAATCTGGTGCATCCGTTTTGATGATATTATATTTTCTAGGTGCATTCATGGATGTGGATGTAGCATAGGTCATGACTGTGGAGCAGACATTTGTTGTGTGGCTGTAGATTTATTCTAACTGGTGTATTATAGGGTAGGGTAGATATGTATATATGAAACATTGTGCAATCTAGCCTCTCTGAAAATATAATAATTTGCAGATGTGTCAAACACCACTTCATGTTGCTGCTGGCTACAATAATACAGAATTAGTCAAGTTCTTACTTAACCAGCAAGGTGGGGAAACAGTTGATCTGGAGGCAAAGAACATGGTACTTAAGTTGCCACATTTCTTTTGCATCTGATTGGGAACTCTGCCACACTTCATTCATGCATCGGGCTTAATACATATACCAATTATCTTATTTTTTGACAGTATGGAGAGACTCCACTGCATATGGCAGTGAAGAACAGTTCTTGCGGATCAACAAATCTACTCCATGAACATGGTGCACACATAGAAACCAAAGCCAATGTATGATCTACCTGTTTTTGGTTCTTCTCCGGATCTACATCTCTGCGATTAACTTGTTGTCTTATGTCATTCAATCATTGAATATCATGACTTACAGCAATCTCTGGATTTTTTGTCCATCGCCTTTATGTTAGATTATTAAGTTGTGAGAATCATGTTTTTCAGGGTTTGGATACCCTAACGCCTACCTTGATAGTAAGCAATGGTGTGAAGGTGGTAAGTCATGTTCTGGTAATGTTTTCGGTACTGTGTACAGTGTATTTGGGTTGTAGCAGTGTTTTTTTACTAGCTGCGAAGACTGTTTCTTTTTTTCATTTTCATGAATACAAAATCTAATTTTCTAAGCTCCAAACCTGAGATCATGCCCTTTTATGTACCACCAGTCTGCTTTTATTGCCACTCTTCAAGATCAAATGAATTATTTGTTTGAGTTCAACTGTTGGTGATTATCGAGTACATATTCGTAAAAAAAAATTAACTGTACCTTGCGCCTTTGAAAACTTTAACTGGACAAGATGGAAAGATGTATATGGCACCCATAAGTGCTTATATTATTTAACATATTTCAGGTAATTGGCTTACGTTTCCATGAAGAAAGCATATGAATTCAAAACTGATATGAAGAACAGCCATGTGCATGCTGACAGCTCAAATAAAGCGTGCAAAGGACGGTTGCCTATCCATCGATATCTTCATGTGTCCGATGAATATAAGAAGCTAGGTAGTATAGGATTACGATTTGTATGCATTTCCCATCTACTAATAATCTTAGTAGATATGGTTTCTCACTTTTTCTAAGAATCTTAATGTTTGAATAACAATGTTGACTGGTTTAGCATGATCAAACATCATGCCCCCCCCCCTTTGCAAGAAAAATATGGTCGTTTGATTTGTTTTAATATTTTCATGTGCATTCCTGAAATGAAGCCGTGGCGTTAGCACGGGCACTATACTTTAAATCTAATTAGTTTCCGCCCGTAAATGACTAAGGCAATTAAAGCCATAATTGGCAGCAAATAAAGTCAGGTTAGTGCATTAGAGCAGCATAGGATAATCAGGTCACAAAACACAAATGAATAAACTCTAGATCAGCAAATGCAAGTTCTATAAACCAGTAGCTAAAGAATAAATTAGCTGATACGAATCTGTGACAAGCACCATAGTTCTATGTGAATCAGACTCTTCAGTTCGTAGAAGTAGGTAATCAGCATCTCTTCTGTAACTCTAAGTTCGTAAGTAGTAGTTTTTGGTCATATCAATACCTCTACAGTTTTAACAGCACACCTCAAATATTGCATTTGAGAGCTAAACAACTTTACATAGAACAGACACATCGTGATTAGATTCGCAACAAAATTACCCCAGCACATCACTACAGTCTTCAACTCAGGGGTACGAGTTACAGTCAACTAACCAGACGAGAAGAGGCTCGCTTACCATGGTTGCGTGGATCGACAGGTGACCGGAGCCGAGCGGCCGTTCACGCCCACTCCTCCCTTCCGCGCAACTGTGGCGCCGCCACCGCCACCTCGCGCAACCCTAGCCCCGTGGCCGGGCGCGCGCGTGGAGAACCGCGGCTAGGCGGGCTGAGGCGACAACAGCGAGCAGCAGCAGTAGGCGGCGAGTGGCCATGGCGGTGGCAAAGGGCCGGATCTGTGCCTGAGGAGACGGTCACGTGGTTCGTCGTCGCGCGATGGTGGCCCGGCCGCTCGGCGACCGCGAGCGCGATCTGGGGTGGGACAGCCACTCCGCGATTGTGATCGCGATGGGGACGGAGGTGGCCGCCGGAGCTGGGGAGATGAAGGTGAAGCGACCAAGGAGGCGGCGGCGGAAGTGGAGGAGAGGCGCGCGGCTTCTATGGCTCGAGCAGAGAGAAGGACGACACTTCTTTTTTTCTCGGGAAAAGAAAGACGCCAGTACGAGGGATCGAACTGTGGAGGGAAGGCTCGGGCATGGGGGCGGAGAGAGGTCGCTCGTGGAAGGGCGACGGAGGGCAGACACACTAAACATGAGTCGTCGGATTTAGATGAGTAATGAGAGAGAATAGCTAAGAGATAATCTGGTGCATCCGTTTTGATGATGTTATATTTTCTAGGTGCATTCATGGATGTGGATGTAGCATAGGTCATGACTGTGGAGCAGACATTTGTTGTGTGGCTGTAGATTTATTCTAACTGGTGTATTATAGGGTAGGGTAGATATGTATATATGAAACATTGTGCAATCTAGCCTCTCTGAAAATATAATAATTTGCAGATGTGTCAAACACCACTTCATGTTGCTGCTGGCTACAATAATACAGAATTAGTCAAGTTCTTACTTAACCAGCAAGGTGGGGAAACAGTTGATCTGGAGGCAAAGAACATGGTACTTAAGTTGCCACATTTCTTTTGCATCTGATTGGGAACTCTGCCACACTTCATTTATGCATCGGGCTTAATACATATACCAATTATCTTATTTTTTGACAGTATGGAGAGACTCCACTGCATATGGCAGTGAAGAACAGTTCTTGCGGATCAACAAATCTACTCCATGAACATGGTGCACACATAGAAACCAAAGCCAATGTATGATCTACCTGTTTTTGGTTCTTCTCCGGATCTACATCTCTACGATTAACTTGTTATGTCTTATGTCATTCAATCATTGAATATCATGACTTACAGCAATCTCTGGATTTTTTGTCCATCGCCTTTATGTTAGGTTATTAAGTTGTGAGAATCATGTTTTTCAGGGTTTGGATACCCTAACGCCTACCTTGATAGTAAGCAATGGTGTGAAGGTGGTAAGTCATGTTCTGGTAATGTTTTCGGTACTGTGTACAGTGTATTTAGGTTGTAGCAGTGTTTTTTTACTAGCTGCAAAGACTGTTTCTTTTTTTCATTTTCATGAATACAAAATCTAATTTTCTAAGCTCCAAACCTGAGATCATGCCCTTTTATGTACCACCAGTCTGCTTTTATTGCCACTCTTCAAGATCAAATGAATTATTTGTTTGAGTTCAACTGTTGGTGATTATCGAGTACATATTCGTAAAAAAAAATTAACTGTACCTTGCGCCTTTGAAAACTTTAACTGGACAAGATGGAAAGATGTATATGGCACTCATAAGTGCTTATATTATTTAACATATTTCAGGTAATTGGCTTACGTTTCTATGAAGAAAGCATATGAATTCAAAACTAATATGAAGAACAGCCATGTGCATGCTGACAGCTCAAATAAAGCGTGCAAAGGACGGTTGCCTATCCATCGATATCTTCATGTGTCCGATGAATATAAGAAGCTAGGTAGTATAGGATTACGATTTGTATGCATTTCCCATCTACTAATAATCTTAGTAGATATGGTTTCTCACTTTTTCTAAGAATCTTAATGTTTGAATAACAATGTTGACTGGTTTAGCATGATCAAACATCATTCCCCCCCCCCCCCCCCCCCCCCCCCTTTGCAAGAAAAATATGGTTGTTTGATTTGTTTTAATATTTTCATGTGCATTCCTGAAATGAAGCCGTGGCGTTAGCACGGGCACTGTACTAGTACAAGTGGAAGTAGCTGAGATAAAACTGCTAAATTTGACGTTTTTTAGTTGTAAAGAAATTGCCTGGCACGTCTCATTTCCCTTTCTCGGTCTCCACTGGCGTGCCTTTTTTTTTTTTTGAAGTCACGGGCGCCTAAATCAAACTATTGCACTGTGACGGATAATCATGTTCAACTGATTACATTGCTATTATTATCCCTAGTTGAACCAAAAGCAGAGTATCTTTGAGTGTACCCAATAATTTCTTCCAAAAAGCGTAGTGTTTTTCAACTCAAAAAAATATTAAAAAAAATAAAACAATTTCCAACTGTTTCAAATAATTCACTCTTAAAGTATTTTTTTTCGTCTCTCGTACATTTACATCAGGAATCCTATCTAATTCACTCCTAGAGTAGAAGACAATTTTACATCAGAAATACTATATGTACTATTTTTAAATTATCCTAACCACTTTTTGTATCTTCTTTTGTCTCTTGTATATTTACACGAATCCTATCTAATTCTTTATTTTTTTCCTAGGCCCTTCCACGTTCGCATCACGTTGCCACTGCCGACCTGCACAATTCTACCGACCCTGGCCTGCCACCAGGCCACCCCAGCCGGTTAGCCGGCCGAGAGCGAAGTTGCCATTGGTGACACCGAGCGCCCCGTGCAAGGCGGCAGCAAGGGAATGGACACGGGCAAGGAGCGTTGGGAACGAGAGCGCTGCGGCGGTGGATGCGTTGACAAAGGCTAGGCGCGACTACGCGCATCTTTACACGCATTTAGGTGAGTTTTTAAAGATTGGGAGGTGCAATTGGAAGTTGTTCGAGATGAGTTTTTTTAATCTTGCCAAAAATAAAAAAACTAGAAAGAGTGTTTTAAAAACTCTTGGAAATGCTCTTAGATGCAAAACAAATCACTATATACATGGGAGTATAAATGAATTTGATCTAATCCTTTCATAGGATGGCAACGGGGTGGTTTCCGATCGAATATCCGCGGGTTTCGGGTCTCGCGGGTTTGGGCCCTATTCGGCAGGACTTATTGTTGCTGCGGTTAATTTGTAGGGCTAATTCGTTGCGAGAGAAAAACACTGTTTTCATAACTAAAAATAGGGCTGATTCTGACCGATAATCTCAAACGAACATGGCCTTTTGGGCTCGGGGATAATTTCTCACCCACGGGTTTCGATTTCGGTTTCAGGTTCGGGTGAAAAAAAAAAAAAACTCCACCCAATCTGAATCCCTGTCCGTACTAAAAAAAGGATTGATCGGATATCTATTTTGCTATTCCGATTGATATATATCTAAATCCTTTATTATATCTACAGTATTATATGATAATAATAATAATAATATATAATAATAATATCCATCCCAAGCGAGAATCCACCGCGGATTCCGGTTTTCGTACGGGTGGCCCTGGTATCCCACCAGTAACCAGGGGCGATACGGTCATTTCCACTAGTCCCTTTCCTTCTACTGCTCCCTTTTCCCACTCGTCACAGTCACCGCCGTCGCAGCAAATATTCCAATCCGACGGCGGCGTGCTCTTAAATCCCGTGAAGGGCCTCGCCGCGCAGACAAAAATCCCCAAATCCCCTCGAGAGCCCTGCAATTTTTAGCCTCCCGAGCCCTGCGATTGGAGCCGGCGGTGGCGGCGCCAGCGGCCGCATTCGGATCGTCGCATGGCGGAGATTCGCAAGTACGCCATGTCCAACCAGCCCCCAGGTACGTGCGGCTCCACCTCTCGGTTGCCGCCAACGCTGAGTTGATCTCTATGTCTCCGTCGAGGTTTTCTCCTCGGAATTTAGGGATGTTTACCGGTTGTCTAGGGCTGATCTGCCTTGTCGTGTTTATACCCGTTTAGGGTTTTGTGGGCTGCGTGTTCGGGTGATTTTAGGGCTTCGTGTTTTGCTTAGAGCAACTCCTCAGGGTTAGAACTATTGTGGATAATTTTGTTTTTGGCTTGAGAGCTTGTTTTGCACTTTCGGGAGGCTCGCAGTTGTCTAGGACGTATGACGGAGTTGAATTTCTCGAAAAGAAAGGGAAATGGGTGACCATAGAAGGAAAATTAGTGCGCGTGCTAGTGTGGAAACCATAGCACAAGTGATTGCTGGTGTTGTTGGCTAATGACTGATTAATGTCGCTGTTAATCTGCAGATATTCCTCAGATACTACTGGAAGCTCAAACTAGGTGGCTGCGGCCCACCGAAATCTGCCAAATATTGTCAAACTACAAGAAGTTTTCCATTGCGCCTGATCCGCCGAACAGACCTCAAAGTAATGCTTCTTCTTACTTGAATTATCCCCGATGCTAGTGTGGTGGACGCATTCTGAGTTTTTTTATGCTGTAAGAAGATATATTCTTCTTATTTCTACGGAACATCAGGACTCCAGTTTTACTATTTTCCTTTTTTGTTTTGTTGGATGCCATGGATTTGTGCTCAGGTGCCATATACTTAATCATGCAAATGGCATCATGGATACATTCTGAGGATCTTCTATATTAAAACATATATTTCATATAATGTTCTAACTTCTCATTCATCAACCATGCTAACTGAATGGCTCATTGAACTTTTAGATTATTAGGGACCATTAATTCTTTTGTCACCAATCATTTGTTAATGACATCAGACACCATTACCTAAAAATAGGACTAGATTGTAGTTGTGAGTTTGTTTATATTATCATGTGATCGCACTTTGCAATGACCTTTCAGTTTTTTTGTGTGTTATGTACTAATACTTCTGTTCCTTGCTTGAAAATTTCTCAGGTGGTTCGCTGTTTCTGTTTGATCGGAAAATATTGAGATACTTCAGGAAGGATGGACACAACTGGAGAAAGAAAAAGGATGGAAAAACAGTTAAAGAAGCTCATGAGAAGCTTAAAGTTAGTGCATACAGAGGTCCTTTTCTTATTAAAATTTGAAGAAATTAAACACATGGTGGCTACTGCTGTGGTGTTTGAAATGCTCCGAATCAGTATCATTAGTTTCTGGGTATAGATTGTTTTAGATACTGCATGATATTATTTATATAGAAGTAATGAAAATCTAGGCAATTTTTTTTTCATACATCCAATGTAGATGCAAGTGGTAAAAAGTTCAGAAGTTCTAAGTTCTGTTTTCCTTGATGACATTCTTCTGTGACCAGAGGTGGAGGAAGTGGTTGAGATTTTCATTTCATTAACTTATAAGCTAGTGAACATTGAGTCAGTTCATGGGGCCACTGATATTTCTTTTATGATGCCAGTAAAAAATGTTTACTTCCTCCGATCGGAAATATACAATTTTACATAAATTAGCAATATAAGATTTACATTGCTCCTAGCCATTATGAAACTATTGTTATAATACTAATTAAAAGGATGACTTGAATTGCATGGTGCTGCCAAATGACTGCTATTTTTTTCTTGTATCTGGCTATCTATTGTTATTGATTGTGGTTCTGCCACTCGATTAGTCAAGCTGAAACCTTGTCCTTTTAGGTTGGCAGTGTTGATGTACTTCATTGCTATTATGCCCATGGTGAGGAGAATGAGAACTTCCAAAGAAGAACATATTGGCTTCTTGAAGAGTAAGTGCTAGATACAGTGTTATAGCTTAACTGACTATATAACATAAATAAATAACTTTTGAAGTCTTCATACAGCAGGCTGATAGCTGAGATGATACCATAATAAAATTGAAATGATAATGATTATTATCGTATTTTTCAGGGGTTTCATGAATATTGTTCTTGTTCACTACCTTGAAATCAAGGTATGTTTGCTTTCACACAATGAATTTTTATCTCTCTATTTCCTTTGAAAGTTTTGTTAAGTGCCGGTTGAAAAGCTCATATTCATTCACCATCAATGCCAACATCTCTGGCATCTACGTCTACTTGTACATTTATGATAGCCACATGATCTCCTGATGGAAAAAGGAGATAACAATTGATGGGATAAAAAGTGACTGTTCCAATTGTGACAAATAGTCTAGACCAGTGCATGAATATTTGCACACTGAAAGCTCACTGCCCGCTGCTGTGATACCCTGTTCTCCAGATCACTTGCTAACTACAAAATAAATTATTTCTAGCATTGAAAGATAAGAACAAAGTGGTGGAAACTGAAAGGGGAGACGTCAGAGGTATTTAGGGAAAGGGTTATCAAAGGGGGCTCTTGGAAGGAAGAAGACGACATAAACAATATGTGGGACAAGATGGCAACCAACATTCGGAAGGTAGCCTCAGAGGTGTGTGGAGTAACCAAAGGAAGGGGACGTGAGGCTAAAGATACTTGGTGGTGGAACGAGGAAGTCCAAAGGGCTATTAAGGAGAAGAAAGAATGATATAGACGCTTGTACCATGACAGGAGTGTGGATAACATAGAGAAGTATAAGGTGGCAAAGAAGACTGCAAAGCGAGCTGTAAGTGTGGCAAAGGGTAGAGCGTACGAGGATCTTTACCAACATTTGAGTACGAAGGAAGGAGAGAAGGACATTTATAGGATGGCTAGGGTTCGTGAGAGAAAGACACGGGACTTCAACCAAGTTAAGTGCATTAAGGATGAAAGGGAGCATCTCTTGGTAAAGGAGGATGAGATCCGACATCGATGGCAAGAGTATTTTGACAAATTGTTCAATGGTGAGAATATGGACACAACCTTTCAGTTGGATGACTCTTTTGATGACACCAATAGGCGCTTTGTACGGAGAATCCAAGAATCTGAGGTCAGAGAGGCGTTGAAAAGGATGAAAGGAGGTAAGGCGATGGGATCGGATGGTATCCCAATCGAGGTGTGGAGATGCCTCGGGGACATAGCTGTAGTATGGTTAACCAAGCTGTTCAACCATATTTTTCGATCGAACAAGATGCCTGATGAGTGGAGGAGAAGTATATTGGTACCGATCTACAAGAATAAAGGGGATATTCAAAGTTGTACAAATTACCGAGGAATTAAGTTGATGAGCCATACTATGAAGCTATGGGAGAGAGTTATCGAGCATCGCTTGAGAGCAATAACGCGGGTCTCTATGAACCAATTTGGTTTCATGCCCGGAAGGTCAACCATGGAAGCCATTTTCTTAATAAGACAAGTTATGGAGCGGTATAGGGAGAAGAAGAAGGACCTACACATGGTTTTTATTGACTTGGAGAAGGCTTATGATAAAATACCAAGGAATGTTATGTGGTGGGCGTTGGACAAACATAAAGTCCCAACGAAGTACGTCGGGCTCATTAAGGACATGTACAACAATGTTGTGACTAGAGTTCGAACAAGTGACGGAGACACGGATGACTTCCCGATTAGGATAGGACTACATCAAGGGTCAGCTTTGAGCCCTTATTTGTTTGCTTTAGTGATGGATGAGGTCACAAGGGACATACAAGGGGACATCCCTTGGTGTATGCTTTTCGCGGACGATGTAGTGCTAGTTGATGAAAGCCGGACAGGAGTGAATCAGAAACTGGAGTTATGGCGGGAGACTTTGGAGTCCAAAGGTTTTAGACTTAGTAGAACTAAAACTGAGTATATGAGATGTGACTTCGGCACTACTACTCGGGAGGAGGAAGATGTTAGTTTGGAAGGTCAAGTAGTGCCTAGGAAGGATACCTTTCGATATTTAGGATCAATGCTACAGAGGGACGGGGATATTGATGAAGATGTTAGCCATAGAATCAAAGCAGGGTGGATGAAGTGGCGGCAAGCGTCTGGTGTCCTATGTGACAAAAGGGTACCACAGAAGCTAAAAGGCAAGTTTTATAGGACGGCGATTAGACCTGCTATGTTGTATGGTGCAGAATGTTGGCCTACGAAAAGACGACATATTCAATAGCTAAGTGTCGCGGAAATGCGTATGTTGCGTTGGATTTGCGGTCATACAAGAAGGGATCGAGTTCGGAACGATGATATACGTGAGAGATTAGGGGTAGCGCCAATTGAGGAAAAGCTTGTCCAACACCGGTTGAGATGGTTTGGACATGTGCAACGGAGACCTCCAGATGCACCGGTGCGTAGTGGAATCCTAAGTCAGGATAGTAACGTGAAGAGAGGCAGAGGAAGACCGAAGTTGACTTGGGTAGAGGCAATAAAAGGAGACTTGAAAGGATGGAATATACCCAAAGACTTAGCCTTAGATAGAAGTGCTTGGAAGACAGCTATTCATGTGCCTGAACCTTGATTGCTTCTGTTGGGTTTCAACTCTAGCCTACCCCAACTTGTTTGGGACTTAAAGGCTTTGTTGTTGTTGTTGTTGTTGATTGAAAGATATTCTGTTAGGGTGCAAGAATGTTCTGAATTCAGTTTTTGCTCTGATCCAAGCCTTATTAAGAATATTTTATTTCCATATCTGATTGCCTTTTTTTTGCAGGGTGTCAAACAAAGTTTCAATCGTGCTAAAGAAGGTGAAGAGAATGCAGGATTATCTAATGCTGGTAGTCCTGCATGTTCAAACTCTTTCGCTAGTCAGAGCCAGGTAGCCTCCCAATCTATGGATGCTGAAAGCCCAATTAGTGGACAGATTTCGGAATATGAAGATGCTGAAACAGGTCTTGCTGTTTCTCTATCTTCGTTCTGCATCATCTGTACTAAGTATACATTAAACGCTGCATGACAAACAATAAATGTTTAGTGTCTCTAATGCATAATTTGCTGCAACAGATAATTCTCGAGCAAGCTCCAGATACCACCCCTTCACTGAGATGCAGCAGCCTGTGGATGGTATCATGATGGGTAACTTATTTGGTGCTTCATCTCCAAGTGTTTCTGTAAATAATCTAGGCAAGCTTTTTACTCCACCTTCAAATGTTATATATAAATGTTGGCTTTTAGCTCATGTTTGATTTTCTACAGCTGCAGGTTATCTTGGTGAAATGCAACCTACGGGAGCTAACATAACCAATCATTTTGCCACTCGCAATGACATAGCTAGTGTGTTCAATGAAACTAGCTCTGAGTTAGGAGGTGGTCCCAAAACTTCAATTGATTCAGTGCTGTTGGGTGAACCATTTCCAGAATATCCAGGCGGCTTCATGGAGTCGGCGCTCTATTCTTCTGTTGCAAAATTGGGTAACAGTCTGGACGATGGTTTGCAGACATTTATGTCTGAGGCGCTCTACACCAACAATCTCACACAAAAGGAAGTTGATGCACTTAGTGCAGCAGGCATAACGTCCTCAAAGGTGATTTGCTATTTTCTCTGTCTTCCTCAATGTCTCTAAAAGCATTATAGTTTCTGCTGCTGGTGGGTAACTTCTCTGCAAATATTCGTTTCTGTGACAGTTAGTTGTCAAGTCCACCTGCAGAGGTGTGAGTCCCTTAGCTCTGCAATATCATAGCAGTTCACTATTGAAAGCTATAAGCATCTCCAGTTTGGATGCCACATAGAATATGACCCAGGAGAACTATTTACTAGTACCTTGGGTTGCCATCCTTTTTTTTCATTAAAAACACTAGGTGCTTCAACTTTTCATTGTTCAGTGACCACTGTTGGCTTATTATGTCAAATTACTCAGTAGAAAGGACTAACTTCATCAGTGCACTTATATTCTAGATTCCTAGCTTTCTAAAATTGTCTTGAATAGTTCAATATATCTGTGCTTTGCAATTTACTGTAGTATCTTAAGAATGATGCCGTAGGGCATGGGAAGTTTACCTATTTCCATTGACTGGTATGATGTAACTCTATTTTCAGGCAGAGAATGATGGTTATACAGATCAAAGTGTCAGGTATCCACTTTTAAAGCAGTCATCATCAGATCTCTTTAAGATGGAGCCAGATGGTTTGAAGAAATTCGACAGCTTTTCAAGGTGGATGAACAATGAGCTTCAAGAGGTTGCTGATTTGGATATCAAGTCCAGTTCTGATGCTTTCTGGAGTACTACTGAAACCGTGAATGTTGCTGATGGATCTAGTATACCTATTAATGAGCAGTTGGATGCATTTGTAGTCAGCCCCTCACTTTCCCAAGATCAGCTCTTCAGTATTATTGATGTATCTCCAAGCTGGGCATACAATGGCACAAAAACCAAGGTTTGTTCCATCTTCTATATGTTTGTGGGCCCTAATATATATGAATATGAGGGCATGAGGCGTCCAAAGCTTACTGCACTATTAATTAGCATTGATTTTTTTTCCTTACGCAATGCAGGTCTTAATTACTGGTACATTTTTGGCAAAAAAAGAAGATGTGGAAAATTGCAGGTGGTCTTGTATGTTTGGAGATGCTGAAGTCTCCGCTGAAGTTTTAGTGGATGGCTCCTTGCGTTGCTATACACCAGTACATCGTTCTGGACAAGTTCCATTTTATGTGACATGTTCAAATAGAGTAGCATGTAGTGAAGTGCGAGAATTTGAGTTCCGCGATTCTGAGACCCATTATATGGATACTTCAGATCAGCATACTACCGGCATAAATGAAATGCATTTACATATCCGCCTTGATAAGTTACTATCCCTGGAACAAGAAGACTATGAAAACTATGTCTTGAGTATTGGAAATAAGTCTGAGTTGATTGACACTATCAATTCATTGATGCTTGATGATAATTTGTCTAATCTGGCATTGCCATCTGATGAGAAGGAATTGTCCACTGTACGGGATCAAAATGTTGAGAAACAGGTGAAAGAAAAGCTGTATTATTGGCTTATCCATAAGATACACGATGATGGAAAAGGTCCAAATGTCCTAGGCAAGGAAGGACAAGGTGCCATTCATTTAGTAGCTGCACTTGGCTATGATTGGGCTATCAAACCAATAGTTGCTGCAGGAGTAAATATAAACTTCAGGGATATTCGTGGATGGACTGCACTTCACTGGGCTGCATCTTGTGGAAGGTATTTCTAAAATAATTTTCCTCTTTTTTTTTTTTTTTTTTTTTTTTTTGCATCTGCCCTTTTTATGGTATTTCTGTAATTTTAGGGAGCGGACAGTAGGTGCCCTGATAGCAAACGGAGCTGCACCTGGTCCTTTAACAGATCCAACACAGCAGTATCCATCTGGAAGAACTCCTGCTGATTTAGCATCAGAAAATGGTCACAAAGGCATTGCTGGTTTTCTTGCAGAGTCTGCTTTGACAAGTCACCTCTCAGCTCTTGCACTAAAAGGGTCGCAGGGTGGCAGTGCGGAAGAAATATGTGGATTAACAGCAACAGAAGCTGAAGATTTTGCAGAACCAAGTTCTTCTCAGCTTGCTTGTGTTAATTCTCAGGAAGAGTCCTTAAAAGATTCACTTGGTGCAGTTCGAAAATCAACTCAAGCCGCAGCCAGAATATTTCAAGCTTTTAGGGTGGAATCATTCCACAGAAAGAAGGTTATTGAATATGGAGATGATGATTGTGGATTGTCTGATGAACGCACACTTTCACTTGTTTCCCTTAGAAATCCGAAACCTGGACATGGTGATTTGCATTCTGCTGCTGTTCGTATCCAAAACAAGTTTAGAGGATGGAAAGGAAGAAAAGAGTTTATGATTATCCGGCAAAAAATTGTGAAGATACAGGTAATTTCTATTTGCTAGTCTACTTTTTTGGGTCTGAAATCTCATATAATCTTATGAAAGTTAGGTTATATTGGTACTCTGTTTACCATTTTTGACATAGTTAATTTGAGAAATCACTGTTTTTAGTCATTTACATCAAACTGATGGCCTACTCCTGTTGGATTTTTTTTCTCGTTATGGAAATCTTTCCAAGTTCCACTTCCATGGTGAAGCAAGGTTTTTCAGCCACTGGTAATTATAATTTTATATTTGATAAAACAGCAGCCCAAAGTCAAGTTTGTGGTCGTAGTAGTAGTTATTTGAGGCACACTCCTGTGAAGTTCTTGATGTTTCAGTTTCAGATGTTACATTTATTTGATGATGATTTAGAGCCATCACATTAAATTAGGTTGTCAAGTACAGCTGTAGCTGTAAAATTCCCATCCCCTGTTTCTTCCCAGTATCTAAGAACTGTAGCTGTAAAATTCCCATCTCCTGTTTCTTCCCAGTATCTAAGAATACTCTCTTGTTTGTTAGGCCCATGTACGTGGACATCAGGTAAGGAAAAACTATCGGAAGGTAGTCTGGTCTGTTGGCATCGTGGAGAAAGTCATACTGAGGTGGAGGAGAAAGAGAAGGGGTCTGCGAGGTTTCCAACCTGAGAAACAACTTGAAGGTCCATCATGGCAGATCCAACCTGCAAAGGCTGAGGATGAATATGATTTCTTGAAGGATGGCAGGAAACAGGCTGAAGGCAGGTTGCAAAGAGCACTGGCTCGTGTGCGTTCAATGAATCAGTATCCTGAAGCAAGAGACCAGTACCGCAGGCTGCAAGCCTGTGTTAACAGCCTACAAGAGTCCCAGGTCCTCCCTTTTCTCTAACATAGTAGTGGCTCGATTTTCTCAAGCCCTCGCTTGAACAAGCTTGAGTAGTGATCAATCTTACTCTGTCTATGCTGTTGACATTTGTACAGGCGATGCAGGACAGGATGCTGGCTGATTCAGCTGGCACCGATGGGGGTGATTTCATGGCTGAATTGGAGGAGCTATGCCGGGATGACAGCGATGCCCCGATGTCGACTATTTCGTGACATGGAGCTTACTAGATCAGTTAGGCAGTGACCTGTTCTTTACCAGACTAGATGTAAATTCTTGTTACCTGCTTGTTGCTCCGGCTACCATCTTGTGCTTCTGTTGCGTCCTTCGTGAATGTGGTTGGGTGTTTGCAGCTTTGCACATGATCACCATCACATGCATGAGATGCGATTACGCGAACCGTTGGGATCATGGCTTTACTTTAGCAACAAATGTTTTGTTGTGTTCCGATCAGAACACAACGGGTAGCTGGATTGGATTTGGAGTTTAGACAGGGAAGAGCATGAATGGGGACGGGTTCAGAAGAATAGAGTTGAGACACGGAATAGAATTCAGGGCAGGAGTTCAGTTCTATTCGATAACCTTTCAGAGTTCAGTTACAAGGGCTTATATAACCGCCCTGATTCCACCGACGCAACGCCAAACAAAACCAAATATGGCATTCACAACTAACCCCCTACTAACCGGTCCAGTGGGACCTAGCAGCTAAGCACTAATCCTCGACTATAGCAGCCCATATTCTGAACTCAGCCACTCTTCATGTCTGTTGTCGGACCACCAACAGTGGCAGTGCGATGGCCCTTGCGACGGTACCTGACATTGCTGCCTCCTCGAAAGCCAGTTTGTCCCCAAGCTGGACTAGATGGAAATCGGCGTCGAAGATCATTGACCTCCTCCCATGTCGGTAAGGTAGAAGGTTGCGAAGTCCAGCAGACTTGAATCTGAGCAATCGCTGAAGCTCCCTTGACAATCTGTGTTCCCCAATGAACTGTACAGGCTGAGATGTCGTACCAGGGTCAGAGGGAACTTGAGTAATATCATCCTCTACTGATACCGAAGCTGGTATGTGCTTCTTGAGTTGGGACACATGCACCACCGAATGAATCTTTGCACCATCGGGTAAGGCCAACTTATAAGCCACTGTACCCACCTTCTGAATGATTGGGAATGGCCCATAGTACTTCACCTTCTGAATGATTGGGAATGGCCCATAGTACTTGTAACACAGCTTCATGTTAGAACGAGGAGTAACAGACGGTTGCACATAAGGCTGAAGCTTCAAATAGACTTGATCACCCACCAGAAACTCACGCTCAGTCCGATTCTTATTAGCCTGAGACTTCATCCGTTGTTGAGCCCGATGCAAATGATGTTTGATACAGTCATTCAGCAGATTCCTCTCCATCAACCATTGTTCTAGCTCAACTGAATGTAAGGCAGAGGCATCTGTAATGCCAAAGTGCTTTGGTGGGTATCCATACAACACTTCAAATGGAGTTTGGCCCAGAGCAGAATGGTAGTTAGTGTTATACCAAAACTCGGCTACAGAAAGCCACTTGCTCCACTGCCTTGGACTAGCATTCACACTGCATCTGAGAAATGTCTCAAGGCACTGATTAAGCCTTTCAGTCTGCCCATCAGTTTGAGGATGGTATGAAGAGCTCATCATCAATTGAGTATCAGTGAGCCTGAATAATTCCTTCCACACAGTACTGGTGAAGATTTTGTCTCTGTCAGACACAATACCTTGGGGTAGCCCATGTAACTTGTAGATAGTATCCAAGTAAGCCTGAGCAACCTGTAAATCTGTGAAAGGATGTGCTAATGGAATGAAATGCCCATATTTTGTAAACTTATCAATCACCACCATAATTGTGTCATATTTTTGAGATTTGGGCAATCCTTCGACAAAATCCATACAAACAATCTGCCAAGCCTGCTCGGGAATAGGTAATGGCTATAACAACCCAGGGGCATTAATATGCTCACCTTTGGCCTGGTGACACACTTGACACTGATGCACAAATGCATAGATACCAGCCTTCATGCCTGGCCAAGAAAAAAGATTTCTAATCCTGTAATATGTGGCCTGAATCCTAGCATGACCACCAACAGCAGAGTTATGGACAGCCTGTAACACATGTTGCTGAGCTGTCTTATTATGACCCAACCACACCTTACTCCTATGTCTGATGATGCCATCCTGAACAGAATAATCACCAGTGGGATTATGAAGTATCTTAACAGCCTCTGCATCATCTTCATACCCAAGCTTCAATTGCTGGAGCCATGTAGGATTACAAAATGAGATGGCCAAGAGTAGCTGAACTAGGACATCTGGATAGGGCATCTGCCACAGTATTGTGAATGCCCTGCTTATACTGAATCTTGAACTGAAGATCCATCAGCTTCAGTAAAGCCTTTTGCTATAGCTTAGAACTCACTCTTTGCTCAGTCAAATAAAGAAGACTCATGTGATCAGTTCTAATCACAAACTCAGCATGCTGTAAATACTGCCTCCACTTGTCAACAGCTAAAATTATGGCCATGCATTCTTTTTCATAGGTAGACAAGGCTTGATGAGACTTACTGACTGCTTTACTGAGATAAGCAATAGGATGATTCTCTTGTAACAACACAGCTCCAAAACCCACACCACTAGCATCTGTTTCCAACACAAATGTTTTATTGAAATCTAGAATAGCTAACACTGGAGCACTCACCAGTGCTTCTTTGAGCTGCTCAAACGCTGTCTGAGTGATAGATGTCCACACATAAGGAACATTCTTCTTTAATAACTCATTAAGTGGCTGGCTAATAAGTCCATAATACCTTATGAATTTCCTGTAATAACCAGTTAAACCCAGGAATCCTCTTAATTCCTTGACACAAGTTGGTACTGGCCATTGTTCAACAGCAGATATTTTAGACTTTTCAGTGGATACTCCATCAGCTGAAATGTAGTGTCCTAGATACTCCACTTCTTCCTGAGCAAAATTGCACTTGGACAACTTGATAAAGAACTGATGTTGCTTGAGAATCTCAAATACCTGCTGTAATAGATTCATGTGCTCCTCCCAAGTTTTGGAGTAAACCAAGATATCGTCCATGAACACTAAGACACCCTTCCTCAACAAGGAAGCAAAAATAATATTCATAATGCCCTAGAAGGTTGCTGGTGCATTAGTCAACCCAAATGGCATCACCAAAAATTCAAAGAGTCCACTGTGAGTCTTGAATGCAGTCTTATGAGAATCTTCAGGTTGTATGCATATCTGATGGTAACCAGCCCTAAGGTCCAGTTTAATAAACCATCTAGCACCAACTAACTCATCAATCAACTCATCCACCAAAGGCATGGATGTTTGTTTTTAATAGTTTGGGCATTTAGGTGTCTATAATGTACACAAAATCTCCAGCTACCATCTTTTTTTCTAACCAGCAAAACAGAAGAGGCATAGGGATTGACACTTGGTTTAATAATACCTTGCTGTAGCATTGAAAGGGACCATGACGCCTAAGGGGGGTGAATTAGGCAACTTAAAAACTCTAACTCTAAACTATGGCCACTTTTCTATCCTTAGCAAAAACATATGCAAAAGATAAACTATCTAAATGTGTAACTACGGTTTAGCTAGTGTGTTGCTATCTCTACCGCAAAAAGGAGTTATGCAACCTAGGTTCCAAACCTATCAACTAGCCTATCACTAAGCTAGGAAAGTAAAGCACACACCAAGATTGCAATATAAATGCGGAAGCTAAAAAGTAAGGTAGAGATATGCAAACTCCCGTCGACGACTCCAGTATTTTTATCGAGGTATCGAGAAGCGCCCAAGCTTCCCCTAGTCCTCATTGGAGCCCCTCGCAAGGAATCCCTCGCAAGGGCCAAGCTCCCGGTGGGGTAACTCAGTGGATAGCCTCGGGCCTTCCCCATGCGCAAGTGGATCTTCAGTGTGCCTTCCAACAAGCCTCTTCCGGACTGCTCCCCGCCGTCTTCACTATCAAGCTTCCGACCAAACTGCTGCGGGCCTTGTTCTCTTCGATACACTGTGGCGGCCACACCACAAACGCGATTGGTGTGATCTCGCAAGACTATAAGCCCCTTCGATGTACAATAATGGTGTGCACAAGCACCGAGTGGTAAGAGTCATACAAACCTCACTAAACACTAGGCCTAAACCTAGAGCAAGCGCATAAGCGGTGGTCTAATCAACCTAAGCACTTCGCAAAGCACCTACGCTAATCACCTAATGAATCACTAAGCACTATGCAAGTGGATATCACTAAAATGGTGTATCAACACCCTTGGTATGTTTTCTCAACTCTCCACATCTCAAATGGCCGGTTGGGAGGTCTATTTATAAGCCACGTAGAGAAAGTAGCCGTTGAGGGCGAAACCCATCTTCCTGCTACTGACCGGACGCTGCTATCATCTTGACCGGACACGTCCGGTCGTCCCGACCGTTGAGCGTGTGTAGAGATCAGATGCACTGCTTCCGAATGCGTTTGGTCGCAATTACGCCGCTCTAGAACCTCTCTGGACATGATCGGACGCTGCACTTTGTGCGTCTGGTCATCCAGTGCCACTGCGTCCGGTCCTCACTGAGTTGTTGCCGCGACGATGAACAATGAAGTCTATGCATCCGGTCCCTGCCTCGCTCAGCGTCTGGTTACTGCTGCTGACGCCTGCTGTTGCTGAGCAACTAATCAGACGCGTCCGGTCCTCATAGGGCCATGTCCAGTCACCTCTACCGAGCTCATTTTTTTTATGATCTTGTGTCCGGCTTGGTTCTCATCTTCGTACTTAGACTTTGCTTGATATCTTGGGTTTTCTCTTATGCTTCTAGTGTCTTGCTTATGGTGTTGATCGTGGGATTATCAGGTCGTCTTTGTCCAAGTCACGTCTTGCACCCTATTAAACTACAAAATAATTACTTATAAATTCATTAGTCTAATTTGATTGTGTTGATCATCAAACACTAAAATCCAAAGTAAATAGGCCTAGGGTCCATTTTTCTTACAATCTCCCCCTTTTTGGTGATTGATGACAACACGACCAAAGCAAGCAAATAATAAAAATTTTGGAATTTAAAAACTATTTACTTACTATGATGCAATACAAATGGCAAGGTTATATTATGCTAAAAGATATCACATATAAACATCTTTGGAAACTTATGTTGCCCTTGCAAATGTCCCCATGTGGCATTATGGATTTAAGCCTCCCCTAACTCTATAATCCACTATCCTCTCTTTCTCGGACTATTATCACTTGTAAATTATTATGATTGGGCTTGCTTTTGGTCCTACAAATTCTCTCTCTTTGGAATCAAACACCGAAAAGAAAGACATTAGTAGCACAAAGGAGGGTCAAACTTTATGATCCTTTGTATGTGGAGTGGAATAGGTCACTAAATTTGACTCTCACATTACATAGACTAAGCTCCCCTAAATATATGCATACATATGATGAAGAATGTAGCTTATGCATAATTGGCAAATTAATGCTCAAGGGAGTTTAATCTATATAATGCATGAAGAAAGCATATAAATACCAAAGTGAAATCAACATGATGATATCGGTATAGAAATACCACATATGGAAACCAATTTGATTTATACCACTTGCAATAGGTGGTGGATATTTGAAGTATGATGCTTAACTCCAGGGACTCTATTTTTCTTGCAATGAGACTACTACACATATGATAATCTTGAAAATGTGTTAGTCTCAAAGCATCCAACTTGTAGAGTAACCTCCCCCTAAATTTATGCACACAAGTATGGAATACTTGTAAGAGACATGCACATTGATTTTAGAATAAAAATACCACTTGAAAGATGACATCACATGAATATGAGAATCATTTTCAAAAATGATATTCGAGAGAAATTATCTACAATTTGGACTTTGGCACATATTAGATGAACATTTGTAAAACAAGCTATGCATCGTGCTCCTAAACAATTTAAACCATGTAGGTTTGCTCCAAGGGTTAAGAGTGAAACCGAGCAAGCCTACCATAAGATATACCTAGTGTATGCAAGACAAAAGATTAAACATGCAAATGCAAACCTAGGTATGAAAAAGAACTAGATGTTAATTAAAATTGCAAGAAATTAAATCTAGTTACATAACATGGAAAGGGGAATTTGGGTCCATAGTATTCACTAACCCACTTGGCAATTACCTTGTCCATAATGATGCACCCCATGAAATGCATCCATACTTTGCCAAGTCTCCAAATTCCCTGAAGTCCATCGGACTTCTCACTTCTCTTTTAGGATCCAAACCTTCTTGGTGCTCTTCATGTTGGAAATGATCTCCATTGGCACCCAAATGCGTTTGGCCCTATTGTTGGCTTGCTTGTTCACCTTGATGGCCACTACCTTGTTATTTTTCTTCTTCAAGAGAGATAAGGTGTGGAGGCCTTTTTGTCTATCTTGTTGGTGTAGGTGTTGGAGAGCTTGCTTGTTTCCTTTTTGTTTATCTCTTTCTTCTTAGCTCCTCCTCCATTCTTCACCTTGCACTCATAGGACTTATGGCCTTCCTTGTGGCACGTGGCAAACCATAGTTTGTCCTTCATCAAGCTTCTTCACTCCCTTAACGGTGTTATCTTGATGATGTTGGGCTTGCTCCGTTTTGCCTTTTACTTGAGTCAAGTCCTTGGTAAGGCGAGCCACTTCTTGCTTGAGTTGCTCATTCTCCATTGCGACCTCTTGTGTGCATGTATCTATAATAACTTTCTTAACATAAACTTGGTTGCATAAAGGTGAGTCTAAACATAAATCATTATAAGAAGTAGAGGCATCCTTTTTAGGCATGTCAAAGATAGAACTTTTCTTTTTAGGTGCCTTGATGAGGGTTGTACCAATGGCTTCAAGATTAGCAACTTTATTAGTCAATCACAATGTTTGCACATGGTTTCCATTTGAGCAAGCAAACTTTTATACGCATCTTGTGAGCTAGCTAACTTTTCTTTTAATTTTTTATTTTTCTTTACAAGTTGCTCATCATTGATTGTGCATGCAATTGTTGTTGTACTAGCCTCAAGTTGCTCAATTTTAGTAGATAGTTCAATATTGAGATTAGCAAATGTCTCATATTGTTCAAGCAAGGTTTTATATGCTTTTTATGAACTATCTAGCTTTTCTTGTAACATTTTTAGCTTCTTTTATTGGCTAGTGCAAGACTTAGCATATTTAAGATTTTCTTGCACAAGTTCATTAAGATAAGGCATTTCATCATCACTATCACTCTCACTAGAGGATGAGCTTTCGTTACCTCATGCCATAAGGCACATATAAGAAGAGCTTGATGATGAGTGCTTGTGGCCTTGCCTCTTGTGATGGTCTTCTTCTTCACTTGAAGAATCATCCCATGACCTTATTGATGTGAGGGCTTTGTCCTTGCACGCCTTCTTCTTTGTCTTGGATGTGGGCTTATTTCGACAAACTTCTATAAAGTGCCCCAACTCACCGCATTCATAGCATCCTTTCTTTCTTTGCTCATTTCTTTGATTGGTGAAGATAAAATCTTAAATTTGGATGGGCACACCCTTGACATTGAGCTTTTGGATCATCTTCTCCACCTTGTTGATAAGTTTAATTGATTCTTCATCAAGGTCAGAGGTGGAGGAGGAAGATTGATCATCATCACTTGAATCTTCTTCTTCTTCATCATCGTCATCATCCTCATCTTCTTCTTCATCTTCACTTGAGGAGCTTGAGCTTGAGCTTATGTCAACTTGCTTGCCCTTCATCTTCTTTTTCTCACTACATGCGAGAGCTTTGCCTTTGCTTGATGACGAGGCTTCTTCTTGACCCATCTTTCATGACATTTCAAATGCCACTATCTTGCCAATGACTATGGCCAAGGTCATGGTGCTCAAGTCCTCCATGTTGTGAAGGATAGTGATGATGCTTACATATTTCTTTTATGGTAGCACGGACATGATCTTCCTCACGATGTCCGCATCATCTAGCTTCGTTAATCCTATTAAATGGAGCTCATTGATAATTAGATTCAAACGAGAATACATATCACGAACAAGCTCATCATCATTTATTTTAAAGGAATCATAATTTTGTTTAGCTAGATAATGTTTTTGCTCACGGACATTAGTTGTGCCGTCATGGAGCTCTTGAAGTTTTAACCAAATTTCATGTGCTATATTTAAAGTGAACACTTGGTTAAACACATCCATGCTAAAAGATTCAAACAAGTAATTTTTAGCTCTAGCATTGAAATGAATTTATTTTTCTTCACTCTTTGTGGGTTTATCGGGATTCTTAATGGGTTTCATCCCGTCACGAGTGACTCCAAACACCCAAATCTACCGCCTCAAGGTGACAAGCCATTCTAGCTTTATAGTAAGGGAAGTTAGTGCCGTCAAAGTGCGGAGGCCTAGAGGTATCCATCCCAACCACTTTAAATAGCGTCGGCTCAACGGCGGTGAAGCCAAAGGTCCAAATTGAGCCAACCTGGCTCTGATACCACTTGATAGGGACCGTGACGCCTAAGAGGGGGTGAATTAGGCAACTTAAAAACTTTAACTCTAAACTATGGCCACTTTTCTATCCTAAGCAAAAATCTATGCAAAAGATAAACTATCTAGATGTGCAACTATGGTTTAGCTAGTGCGTTGCTATCTCTACCATAAAAAGAAGTTATGCAACCTAGGTTCTAAACCTATCAACTAGCCTATCACTAAGCTAGAAAAGTAAAGCACACACCAAGATTGTAATATAAATGCAGAAGCTAAAAAGTAAGGTAGAGATATGCAAACTCCCATCGGTGACTCTGGTATTTTTACCAAGGTATCGAGAAGCACACAAGCTTCCCCCTAGTCCTCGTTGAAGCTCCTCGCAAGGAATCCCTCACAAGGGCCAAGCTCCCGATCGGGTAACTCGGTGGATAGCCTCGGGCCTTCCCCACGTGCAAGTGGGTCTCTGGTGTGCCTTCCAGCAAGCCTCTCCCGGACCGCTCCCTGACGTCTTCACTATCAAGCTTTAGGCCGAACCGCCACGGGCCTTGTTCCCTTCAGTACACGGTGGTGGCCCCATGACAAACACGGTTGGTGTGATCTCGCAAGACTATAAGCCCCTCTGATATACAACAATGGTGCGCGCAAGCACCGAATGATAAGAGGTATGCAAACCTCACTAAACACTAGGCCTAAACCTAGAGTAAGCGCATAAATTGTGGTCTAATCAACCTAAGCACTTCGCAAAGCACCTACGCTAATCATCTAATAAATCACTAAGCACTATGCAAGTGGAGATCACTAAATGGTGTATCAACACCCTTGGTATGTTTCCTCAACTCTCCACATCTCAAATTACTGGTTGGGAGGTCTATTTATAAGCCACGTAGAGAAAGTAGTTGTTGGGGATGAAACCTAGCTTTCTACTACTAACCGGACGCTGCTATCGTCCTGACCGGCTGCGTTTGGTCATCCCGACCATTGAGCGCGTGCGTAGAGATCAGACGCACTACCAAGTCTAGTCACAATTGTGTCGCTCTAGAACCTCTCTGGACATGATCAGATGCTGCACTTTGTGCGTCCGATCATTCAGTGCCGCTGCGTCCGGTCCTCACTAAGTTGTTGTTGCGATGATGAACAGTGAAGTCTGTGCATCTGGTCACTGCCTCGCTTAGCGTCCGTTCACTGCTGCTGACGCCTGCTATTGCTGAGCAACTAATCAGATGCGTCTGGTCCTCATAGGGCCGTGTCTGGTTACCTCTACCGAGCTCATTTTTTGCGATCTTGCGTCCGGCTTGGTTCTCATCTTCGTGCTTGGACTTTGCTTGATATCTTATGTCTTCTCTTGTGCTTCTAGGGTCTTGCTTATAGTGTTGATCATGGGATTATCATGTCACCTTTGTCCAAGTCATGTCTTGCACCCTATTGAACTACAAAACAATTACTTACAAAATCATTAGTCTAATTTGGTTGTGTTGGTCATCAAACACCAAAATCCAAAGTAAATAGGCCTAGGGTCTATTTTTCTTACAAGCATGTCAGCCAATTGTCTCTCAATCTCATCCTTCTGAGCTGGGGAATACTTGTAAGGCCTTATATTCATAGGCACAACTCCTGGAATCAGCTGGATTGCATGATCAAATTGCCTCTAAGGTGGTAATGTTGTAGGCTCCTGAAATAGCTTGGAATAGAAAGTAAGCAACTGTTGCAAGTCTTTTGGAATCTTATCAAGCTCAACATCATTTATAGAGCATATTTGTTGAGGCTCATCTGCTGACAATGCAGCCAAGTTTGCCAGCTTCAGCTACAGACAATAGGTAACATTCTACTAATTAATCAATCCCAATAGCCTATCAACAAAAATCTGTGCACACTGATTGGAGTCTTGCAACAAACCCTATAATTGAATTCTTATGCCTTGATGAGTAAACCTCATAACCTTTTTAGACTAATGAATCCACATAGGGCTACAAGATTCCAACCAGTCCCCCAAAATCATGTCAAAACACTTCAATGGAAGCACCCTAGCAGTAGAGGTGAAAGAATGACCCTACACAATCCATTGCAAATTTTTGACTTGCTGAGAACAGATCATGGGTCCTCCATCAGCAGCAACATATTGAGTAGATGTACAATTAGAGAGGGGTAGTCTCAGCCTATCAATGAACTAAGAACTGAAAAATGTGCCCACACTACCAGAATCCACTAAGATGAGAACATCAGATTTACCAATTCTACCACAAAGTTTCAAAGTTCGATGTCTGATAGAACTACTGCTCACATCCTACCCAATAGCCAATTATTGTCTCCTCAATCACTTACTCAGCTACATTAGATGCCTCAGAATCATCCATTACTTCTAGAGCATAAAAAATCTCCTCAATGACATGCAAAGGTACCTACTGAGGACACTTCTGGCCTAGAGCCCACTTGTTGCCACACTTGAAGCACAAGCCATTCTTCCTTCTAAATTCTTTTAGTGCTGATAACTTGTCTTTAGATTCCAATTTCTATACATCTTGCTTGCCCTTATCCATCTCACCCCCTCTGGGTTTGTCAGCACCAACTCTCCAAGCCCCTCTAGCAAATTCCTTTGGTCCAGAATGAGTTCTCGACTGTGCTAGCTCTTCCTCCTGAATCAAAGCCAAAGCACTGGTAGTGTCAACATCCTTCGCCCTATGCAGGGCAATTACAAAATGAATCTCCTCTTTCAACCTAGCAACGAACAGATTCATGAAATATGTATCATCATTGTAGAGCAATAGTCCCTGTGTAATTTTCTCAAATGCAGTCTGATACTCCAGAACCGACCCTTTCTGCTTAAGGGCATCGAATTGCCGTAATAGAATCTAGTACTGATTCTTATCAAACTTCTCCATGACCAAATCACAAAGCCGAGACCACTCCATGATCCTCCCCTTCCTCTGCACCATCTACAGCCAAGTAGCTGCCACCCCTTTGAAGTTGAGTGTCGCGAACCATGTCTTGAGCAAAGGGTGAATAACATACACCTCAAAGAATACCTCACATTGATCACACCAAAACCGAGGAGAATCACCATCAAACTTTGGAAATTCCATTTTGGGGAAGGGAGGGGAACGATAGTTCATGACAGTCGAATCATCATGGAGAACAATTGGGGTGGGTTTGGGAGGGGAAACATACCCTTATTGATGTCCTGCGGCCAAGGTCCAAGGACGCCGATGTAGTGTTCACCGGGCCCCATGGGCTGCTCCCCGTCCTTAGCTAGAGAGCTTGAGGGTGAACCTGGAGCTAGGTTGAGATCCATGATCTTTGGACCAGGATGATACTGAGAGCCGGTGGGAGCCATCGTTAGCCACAATTCAATCAAATCCATCCGCATCATGGCGAGATCAACCTACTTTGATACAGCTTCTAGGGTGGGCGTTGTACCCTTAGCCTTCTCATGCAATTCGCCGAACACCTTGTTGGCGTTGATCTACCATGAACCCATGGCGTTTAGCAAATCTTGGGAATCCTTCATCATGTTCTGAAACCCCAAGAATTGCTTCATCATCAGTTCAAACTGCACCGCCAATTCCTCCACGTTCTTCACCATATCATGTTGCAACTTGCTCGGTCCACACTTTAGTGCTAGCCTGATCAAATCTTCGATGAATCCCAAAATGAAGAACAGCGAGTTTCACCAACGGGGATTACGAACACAATCAAGGTAAATTGATGCAGCGGCTCTGATACCAATTGTTGTGTTTCGATCAGAACACAACGGGTAGCTAGATTGGATTTAGAGTTTAGACAGGGAAGAGATAGGGAAGAGCATGAATGGGGATAGGTTCAGAAGAACAGAGTTGAGATGGGGAATATAATTAAGGGTAGGCATTTAGTTCTATTAGATAACCTTTCAGAGTTTAGTTACAAGGGCTTATATAACCGCCCTGATTCCACCGACGCAACGCCAAACAAAACCGAATACGGCATTCACAACTAACCCCCTACTAATCGGTCTAGTGGGACCCAGCAGCTATAACACCCTAGTGTTACGTACCTGTTTAACAATAGTTTAAGGCTTAATAAAACCTACTAAATAAGTTTTCTATGCTTGGTGATAAATTCTTGCATGAAATGATACGATACATGTTTGTTTAAATCACCTTTGTGAATATAATCAACATGTGTGATGTCAACTAACTTTGTTTTTGTGCTTAAACACCTCTAAATGAGTTAGTAAACAAAAGTTGTTTAGGGTTCATGTTGGAAAGATATGGAGAAAATGCTTAAAAATGTCAAAAACCTTAATTGGTGTTAATTGCTTGATAGCTTGTTGAAGGCCAAATAAATAAATAATGTATTAATAAACTCTAAAATATGTCTGTGTAAAAAACTTAGTACAAGTTATGAACTTTGTGGTGGAGTGCTTGTTGGTGCTCAGTTGCATGTTTGATAGGTTATTAGTGCTTCAAAGTTTGAATAAAATATTGTTTCCTGGGAGAGTTTCTTAGTGTTTTCGCTAACACTGCTAATTTTGGCCCTAATTACCAGCTAATTTGTTGTGCTAATGACCATAGTTCCTTAATATGAGTTGACGACTGAAGGGTGATGAAGATATTTTGCTACAGTGGCGGACGACGAATCTGGCTAGAATATGCCAAAAAAGTGGGTCCAAGAGAGGCACATGGTTCTGTCATCGCCCACGCCCTGACCCTGGCCACACCAATGTTGTGCCCTGTTCACACCCATGGCACCCACGCCCTGCCCGTGCCCTCGCCCATGCTACGCTGCTCCTCGCCTTGCCTTCTTCTACACAGCCCCGGGCACCTTCCTCCCACTTTGCGCTATCTCTCTCAACCTCTCCTCTCATTCATTTCCGCTCAGTTCGGGCTACCATGGTCACCATGGAGCTCGAGCTCACCACCACAGTTCTTGTCGCTCCATCCCTCCCCACGCTCGACTACTGGTACCACCACCTCCGCCTCGCTCCCCGCTGTTCCTCCATGCGCACACGCCGCAAGTCGTGTTGCCGGGAGCTTCCACGGCCCCTGCTCGGACCACGCCGCCACGCGTGCACGTGGCTAGGCCACTGCATCCTGCCTTGGCATGAGAGCGGCCTAGCTGTGAGCATGTTGTGGCCATTCGATGCCACACAACCACTTTCACCAGCCGCCTTGCCCTACTGCGTCGCTACCGCCTGTTGTGGCCACCGGACAGCCACCAACTGTCGTGGCCTGGCCACCACGGGCTATTGCTAGCCAGGCTAGGGCCAGACATGGGTGCGGTAGGCTATCTCCATGCCCACGCGGTCGTGCCACTGGCCCTCGCTGCCGATGAGCTGCCCCAAGGCCGAAATCGGCGGCCCCGAGCACCTCCTCTGCTCCGTTTCCATAAGGAAAAAGAAGAGGACCCCGGGGTGAGAATAGAAGTTTTTTTAGGGTTCCTGATGTAAAAATGCAAGAGACAAACAAAAGGTGGGTGGATTTATTTTGATTTCGGAAAACTTCTAGGGTCCCCGACGCAAAATGTGTTTTCTTTTTCTGTTACTATTTCTTTTATGCATAAATAGGCAGAAACTTCAATAAATCGTAGTAAATCATAGAAAATTTCTAAAAATGTCAAACCAATTTTGTTACACTCCACACAACTAGATCTATATAGTAGATACATAGTATGACATGTTTTAATACAAAAGTTTTGCTATAAATATTTGCCTATGCCTTTTAATGCTAAATTCATATATCCTATTATAGGAATCCAATTGCTGTGAAATTTTTTGGTAGGTTACTTGTTGCATGTTTGTGCTACGGTAAAAATTTCATGTCCAATGGATGTTTATTTACTAAATTATTGATTTATCATGTGTCACGTGCCTTTATTACTTTTAAATCTTAGTTAACTGCTAGTAAATAATTTTCTTATCCCAAGATTATGAAATTTATGCAGTAGTTATGTTTAGTTAGGATGTATCACCCATAAAATTTTCATGTCCAAAAGAGATATTTGGTGCACCATCTTTTTATTCCTTGGTTATAATTATTTAAGCTTTTATATATGTTCAGTGTTTAGATTAGGGTTAATATACATTTGTATATACTACTTGTTTTACATGATGTATAGACAAAGTGTGTTTAGTAAGTAGAAGTGTGCTTAGCATATTATGATAAGCTTTCACTTGTATGTTTAAAATGCAAATGGTTGTTTTACTCGCTTGTGTGATAATAGTAACTCACAAGTAAGTCACTAGGAGGGGATGAGAGTCGAACCTCCAACATTTAGTTACCCTTCACCGTAATGATGTGTTGCTTCTCTTGTAGTGTTTGTAAATGTCTTGTTATGCTTGTTTAACTTAAACATGCATTGCATTCATGCATATCATTTAGGAACAATGATGAATTGATGGATCAACTAAAGGATATCGGTGTCAAGCGGGAAGATGGTGTATTCATGACTAGTCTAGAAGATGGAGATGGTCAGATCATGTCCCGAAGATGGATGAATACTAACTTAGTAGAGTACATGTTTACCCAGGCAAGCCCCGATGCATAACCCCTTTTTCCAGCACTTATTAATATGTTGTTTGTGCATTAAGTTGCAGGAGTTGCTTGAAACCCACCTGCACAAATATTTTATCATATGAGTCCTACTAGTATGACAGAAATCATGTAGTATGCCATGCTATAGGGCTTACGGTAGAAGTCGAGTGATGGACGGTCACTCGTGAGAAATAGGCGATGGTTATATTGTTACTACTATCACATGGACTTGAGATACTGGATAATAATTAGAGACTGGGTGGAAAGTGGAAAATGGTTTTTCTGAATGGTTGGTGGGTGCCATAGAGCTGGGCTCTTGGTGCCCATTTTCTCGCCAGTGTCAGTTAAGGACCATACCGTTGGTAGCGATGTGACAAGCTTGAAGGTACCAAACACATAACAGGGGGCCTAAGTTACAGTTGACCATGAAGCTTAGTACTTTCTTACGACTAAGGTGTGCAAAATGTTCACTGGAGTGTTTCGCTGGCCATCTAGTGGCTGTTTTAGGATGGGGAATGTCCATGGACCAAACTTAGGAAGGGGAAACCTGTCCGGGATGGGCCTCCTAGGGTGGGTTCCCTAGGGTGGTTAGGTCATTTCAGGCCTTGGTCATATAATTGGAATGGCTGCCTTGTACATGCTCTTTAGAGAGAAGTACATGCATGTGTTTGGGATTGCCTAGCTTGGATATACATCGATTGCAATCATCGCCCTCCTCAGATATACACCTCGCTTGTACCCTAGGCATAAGCAGGACCAACTCATCACTCTCCTATCAAGGGGTCTAGGTCCCTGTCCAAACTTGGACTCTAAGCCCCCACATCTGAGTCCCGGACTCAGTGTGGTGCTTAGACCTCCATCATCCCTGTTTCCAATTAGTCGGTTCGAAAAGAGCCAGAACCCATGATAAGAGAGCAATGAGCCTTCCTTGCTCCCATAAACAAGTATATGCTTAGGATAATAAGTCTGTGACCTGACTAGAATCCAATGCAATGGCCGGTCCTTAACCAACACAGATAGAGAAAATAGTGTAACCAAGCTATGCCCCATTGGCCATGGGACACAACCTCTTACACCCACCATTACCCATACCATATCCCTACCCGGTCTCTATTTTTCCTTTCACCTTTTTATCATAAGAGTGATAATAATAATCACCTATTGTGAGTAACGGTAGGTTACTCACGCTACCGAAAATCCTAAGCATAGCAGCTACTCGACCTATGCTAGTACAACTCATAGGTAGGTTATATATGCATGTAGTTTCCATAAAATGCCTGTAACGTAAATGCACATCACATATATATATCTAGTGATTATTCAAAATAAGGGTTATGCACCGAGGCTTGCCTTGGGCAGGCGTGGTGTCAGCAAAGTCTGTAGCTAGTGGCTCTAGGGCTCCCTCCTAGATGAGGATCTTCTCCTCGTACTCCTCAATTATCTTCTCATACTTTGGCTCGCCCGGGGTCATGAAATCTACCAACTCATTATCTACATGCATGAAATGATGATGCAACACTTAGTAATACGACAACAATAACTCTTAAAATAAGAATACATCTACCAAGCTACTAAGCTAACTCTAATGACTACGACGCTAAGTTACCTATTATTCCCACTCAATAGGTATGAAACCTTTCAAGCCTTATCTTAGCAACTAAATGCATCCTTATTTTTATTACCAATTCAATATATATACTAAAATAAGGAGTACTAGCTACCATATTTCTCAAAATATTCTAAGGCTACAAAAAATATAGTGAGCACATAATAATCTAATGAACCTACTGTAAAAATTTCATGCCCAAAGCTATTACCAAATTGCCAAAAAAATTCCTATAATTATTAATCTTAATAACATTAAACACTTTCAAATGATTTAATAGACCTTAGCATCAACATAGACATGTATAAACTAACCATACTATCAGATAGACAATATTTTTAGGAACTCAACAGAATTTATTTCATAATTTTTGGATACTTATATGAATTGATATCAATTTCCAAAGTTCAACTTAGAATGTAAAATATAAAACTATTTCTATTTTCTAGAAAAATGAAAAAAAACAAATTCAACCCGCGTGGCCCACTAACGAGCGGCGCAGTCCACACACGCGCGAAGGCAGTCGGCAGCGGAGGAGCCCGCGTGCGCGCGTGTGCAAACCTATGGTGGCCCACAGGCGAGGCGCTAGTACTTTTGTGAAAATGCCCTACTCTATCTACTATTCACGTGACTACTATGTGGCCTATTCCTATAGTTGATACTTAAGCAAAACAGCCCTCACAACAACTCTTCTTTACAATGGCTAGGTCCTCGACAGTCCCTGCGCGCGTCGGTGCGGCGGCATTGACACAAGGCGGTGCGCCGGCCACCTAAGACCCACGCTGACCCCACCAATGAGTCGAAGCCACCTATGACCCTAACGCTAACCCAATCGCAACAATATGGAGCCATGGGGCAAACTAGAGCGAGCTACCACCTCGCACGACCGCCCACGACGGCGGCGCAGCCACCTCAGCGAGCTACAACACTAACAGGCCGGTAGAGGTGGTGGGTAAGCACTAATGATGTACTGCGAGTCTGCCTAAAGTGATGGTTGGGGCAGAGGGCAGCTGAGGGAAGTCAGCCACGTGCGACTGAGCTTGGTGGCGACGCACTACGGTGACACGGTCGCGTCAGCGACGAAGGCGAGCCGGTAGCGACTGAGCTGAGGTGCGCGGAGTGAAGGAAGGAGCTAGGCGAAAGTAGTGGTACAACGAATTGGACAGTGGACGAATGACGAGCGAGCTGTCCGTGCCCATGGCCAAGCGTGGCGTTAACGGCTCGTCGGGGCGAAAACACCAATTTGGCGCCCGGTCGGCCGTCATTAAGACTATGGGTGGCTCAGACGATGAGAGGACAAGAGAGCACAGGTGTAGGCATGCGGAAATAATGAGACATGCCACACATGTCTAGGTATTATCGTGGCATAGCGGCGGTGGCAGGGGAAAAGACAGGGGAACACGGGCGGCGGCAGTGGCGTGGCTGTGCGCCCAGGCGGGATGCGAGCGGCGAGACCGGGAGTCCCACACGTCGGTGCAAGACGATGGGCGTGCATGCCCGGCCGGCATGGCCCATGCGGCCGCAGTGCCATAAATGGCAAAGCAACGACAGTGCGCACGACCACGTGCGGACGACACCCAACCGGGCTAGGGAGAGGCAACGTGATACAACACGCGTACATGAGCAACATGATGGCAATGGTAGCATCGCAACACACGGTGGTAGAGGCAGATGCGATGGCAGCGTAGCAGTAGCACGAAGCGGGATAGGACACCCGCGCGTGAGGTTGGCACGGTGGCTAGGGCACTGGGCCCGCGTGGCAGCAGCACCGTGCGGCTAGGCCGACCCGCCCATGGTGGCCGACCGAGCGTGGTAGGGTGCACGCGCGGGGCTCCATAGGCGACAATGCCATGTCCTAGAGATGTGGTGACCGCACCCACACAAGGAAATAGGTTGAGAACGTGTTGTGCATGGTTTTTAAAGCGTTCGAAAAATCTAAACCGTTGATCCAATCCCCAAACCATGTTTGCTATGCCTTAGAGGATATAATAAGCTACCAAAACAAACTATAATACCACACCACTCATTAACCCAATTTCTCAGCAAAAATTACCAAACATAGCTTTGTCAATCTATTTTCAAACTTAAGAAATTGACCAAGTCTTGTGTTGGATTTGCTTCAAATTTGATTTCCATGCTATTAGAAATGTTAGCTAGTGATATCATTTTTTGACCATAGGTATTTCATTGTCATATACAAAGTTTGTACTTCAAACTTTATTCAAGTATCACATACATTTTCTATAGCATTGTTTCTTAATAAAAATTGGTTTTAAACCCTAAGTGATATAACATGACTATGGAATTAACTTTCGTTTCGCACTTCCGTTGATCGCTTTGAGTTACGGAAATTGATCTACACTCTTTATTACATGCATTAACACATAAACATGATGCTCATGACATGTTTTAGCAAATTATTTATAGTATAACACCGAGGGTGTTACAAGTCTACCCTCTATAAACAAAATCTCGTCCTGAGATTTCATATGCCTAGTGTGGGAAAAGAGATAATAAATACATTTTGATTTAAACAATTACCTCGGTTAACTAGAAAGAAGGTGGGGATAATGCTTCAAGATATAGCTTTCTTGCTCCCACATTGCTTCGTCCTCCAAGTGATTTTGCCACTAAACTTTATAGAACTTCACTACACTATTTCTAGTCACTTTTTTTGTCCAAGATCTTGACAGGATGCTCAATATAAGATAAGTCGGGCTAGAGGGGAAGTCCTTCAATTTCCACCGCTTCATCCAAAACCCGCAAGCATTTCTTTAACTGGGAAACATGGAAGACATTGTGTATTGCTGACAAAATGTCTAGAAGTTTGAGACGGTAGGCAGCAGAACCACAGTGGGCCAAAACCTTGTAAGGTCCAACATAGCGAGGGGCTAGCTTCTCACGGACACCAAATCGATGTACACTTCTCATGGGAGATACCTTGAGATACACATGATCACCAACTTCAAATTGCAAGGGCCTTCTTCGCTTGTCCGCATAAGTTTTCTAACGACTTTGAGATGCCTTCAAATGGTTCTGAATAATACTGACTTATTCTCGAGCTTCATTGATAAAATCAGGCCCAAAATATCCATGGTCGCCTACTTCAACCTAGTTAAGTGGTGTTCTACATTTCTTTCCATACAAAGCTTCAAAAGGTGCCATATGAATGCTTTCCTAATAGCTATTGTTGTAATTAAACTCAACAAAGTTCAAGCATTCATCCCACTTTTTAGGAAAAGAAATGGCACAAGCTCTCAACATATCCTCAAGTACCTGATTTACCCTTTCTATCTGACCGTTAGTTTGCGAATGATAAGCTAAACTTATAAGGAGACTAGCACCAAGACATTCCTAGAGTTGCTCCCAAAAACGAGAGACAAAGGCTAACCCTCTATCAGAGATGATGGTAAGAGGAACTCCATGTAGGGTCACAATCCAATCAAAATACAACTTGGCACACTTCTTGGCTGAATATCTGGTATCCACTGGGAGAAAATGAGCGGATTTGGTAAGACGATCCACAATGACCCAAATAGAGTTATAGCCCTTTGGACGTGTGGGGTAAACCCACAATGAAATCCATGGAAATATCTTCTCATTTCTAAACAGGGATAGACAAGGATTGCAAAAATCCTGGTGTATGCATATGGTCTGCCTTAACTCTACCACAAGTATCGCACTCCGCGATATACTTGGTGATATCCTGCTTCATATTGGACCACCAATACAAGTGGCGCAAATCATGGTACATCTTGTTACTTCCTAGATGGATGGACAACTTGGAATGATGAGCTTCATCCAAAATCTTTCTTCTAAGCTCCTCACTTGATGGAACAACCAATCTATTCTAGAACCTCACTATACCTTGATCATCAATACCAAAATGAGGATCATGCCCTTCGATAATTAACTTCTTGATATGCGAGATTTCTGAAACATCATGCCTTTGCTCTATAATAATTTGCTCAAGTAAATCTAAGACTAGAGCAATATGGGCTAGCACCTTAGCATGGTTGAGAGATAAGGATGCTTCTTCGACTTGATATGACTTCTGGCTCAGAGCATTGGCTACCACATTAGCCTTTCTAGGATGGTAATAAACCTCCAAATTATAATACTTGATTAGCTCCAACCTTCTCCGTTGCCTCATGTTCAGCTCAGACTGAGTGAAAATATATTTGAGGCTCTTGTGATCCATAAAAATGTGTACTTTATTTTCCAACAAATAATGCCTCTAAATTTTTAGAGCGTGCACCACAGCAGCCAGTTCTAAATCATGGGTGGGATAATTCACCTCGTGCTTTTTCAGCTGGCGTGAAGCATAAGCTATCACCCGCACATCCTGCATAAGCATGCATCCTAGTCCAATCCTTGAGGCATCACAATACACATCAAATGGCCTATCAATATCTGGTTTGGGCAAGAATAGGAGCAGTGGTAAGAAATTTCTTTAGAGCTTGGAAAGCTTCTTCACAAGCCGGACTCCATACAAACTTGATATCTTTCTAGAGCAACTTGGTCATCGGCTGAGCTATTTTGGAGAAGTTAGGAATGAAGCACCGATAATAACCAGTAAGACCCAGGAACTAACGGATCTGATGCACTAACTTTGGAGACTTCCAATTTAACACATTCCGCACCTTACTTGGGTCCATAGATATACCTTCAGGTGTCAGAACATGTCCCAAAAACTACACTCGATCTAACCAAAACTCGCACTTGCTGAATTTGGCATACAGCTTGTGTTCCCTTAATCGAGTCAGTACTATTCGAAGATGTTTGGCATGCTCTTCCTTGTTCTTGGAATATATCAAAATATCAGTAATGAACACCACTACAAACTTATCTAACTCCGGCATAAAGACTGAATTCATGAGATACATGAAGAATGCAGGAGCATTGGTGAGACCAAAAGACATGACTAGGTATTCATATAGCCCATACCTAGTAGAGAAAGCTATTTTTGGTGTATCTTGTGGCCGGATCTTAATTTGATGATACCCAGAACGAAGATCAATCTTTGAAAACACTTTGACACCGGCCAACTGATCGAACAAAGTATCAATACGAGGTAAAGGATACTTGTTTTTAATGGTTACCGCATTGAGAGGATGGTAATCCACACACATCCGTAGAGTATCGTCCTTCTTCTTCATAAAAATAGCTAGACAACCCCATGGTAAAAAACTAGGACGGATAAATCCCTTCTCTAATAATTCCTCTAACTACTTCTTCATTTAAGCTAGTTCTTTAGGAGCCATATGGTGGGGACATCAAGAAATATGAGCAGTGCTAGGTTCTAACTCAATGGAAAACTCCACATTTCTATCTAGGGGCAACCTAGGTAGATCTTCAGGAAAGACATCCGGAAACTCATAGACCATGGGAATAGAGGTAAGATCAGGAGAAGCATCAACATGAGCAGCAACTGGTAAGGCTAGATCTAAGGGCATAAGAAGAGACATCCTATCCTCAGAAGAAGGAAGCAATAACTCAACCACTCTCTACTTAAGATCCAAGACTACCCCATATACTTGCAACTAGTTCATGCCCAGAACTACATCTATGCCTTGCCCGAGCAGCACCATAAACTGGAGGCGGTAAGTGTGAGTGGCTAGCATTAATCCAACTATGTGCGTTCGAGTATTAACGCACAACTATGCACCCGGAGACTGATTCTATAGGCAATAGCTATAGCCATAAGAGATATATTGTGCCTTTGTGCAAACCCCATGCTCATGAATGAATATGATGCACCAGAATCAAACAACACATATGTTGGGTGTGAATCAATGGTAAACATACCAACCATCATCAGGTCATTCTACAAGATTTCCTTAGCCTCAGTGAAGTTAACTTGCCTAGAGCGGCTTACGGGCACCTTCTTCTTGATGATCGCCCGCTTGATCAGATAGGAGTTAGCTGAGGGCTAAGCAGACTGTGCAGGATGGTTCTGCAGACACTCTCGAGCATAGTGGCCTTCCTTGCCATACTTGAAACAAGCACCAGGCTTGTTCCCCTACCCCTAGCGAGGTAGAACCTGCTGTCCCTAGGACTGCTGTTGGGTGCACCTGCTGAGTAGGTGCACGGTACTGAATGAGAGATGCCTGGTAGGTCTGCTGAGGCTGGCAGAACGACTGCCCACCTAAAGACTAATAAGGCACCCACCTAATAACCTATACCTTCTGAGCCTAGGGGTGACTGGAAGACCCAGTAATCACCCGCTTGCGCTTCTACTCAGCCTAAGAGTCATGCTAAAGTCCCTCCATGACAATAGCAACATTCATCATAGCACCGAAAGGTTGGTAGTTCCCTATGTATAGCTCCTTTTGCAGACTACAAGAGAGGCCACGATAGAAATGGTCCCTCTACTTCTCCTTAGTATCAACATGAATCCCAGCATACTATGACAGATGGTTGAACTTGTATATATAATCCATCACAAACATGCTCCCTTACCTTAGGTCCAGAAACTCCATCAACTTCCTATTCAGAACACCAGCAGGAATGTAATACTCTCTGAAAGCAGTAGTAAACTCCTACCAAGTTACATGGTGATCCACCAGCTGCATGGCATTAAATGTTTCCCACCATGCACTGGCAGAACCCAACAGCTATTGCACTGCAAAGTGCACCTTTTGCTCCTCAGTTATAGTAAGTAGCAAAAACTTCTGCTCTAGAATACGAAGCCGGTGCTCTGCATCTAGAGGCTCAGTAGTCGGCATGAACATGGGTGGGTGCGTCTTCAAGAAATCCTAGTAAGAATAGGGTCCCTAAGGACCACGGGCACCACCCCTATTCCCACCATTGCCTCTATGACCTCCACGGGTGAAGCCACCGATAGCCTATGCTAACAGCTCCATGGCATGGGCTGACTCACAATGAGAAGCCAACATCTCCGCATGAGTCATTGGAGGTAGCGGTGGTGGAGGAGGAGGAGCACAAAGCGGGGCCTCGTGGCTCTCCCCATTGTTGTTGCTAATGCCCTCACCGCTACTGTTATCACCCAGGTCCGCCATAGCGCTGGTGCTCCCACGACCAGACCTCAGGTTTATCTATAAATAGATAGGAACCAACCATTAGGGACAACCCTCTAGATCAGGAACAAGAGATTTAGAGAAATGATAAGACTTTTATTAAAGTATTCTTTTAGGTTATTCTATCAATTCACTAATCCGAATTATACGTGTAGGGAGAGTTTAGTTTAGACCAGATTCTATTTTCATGATGCATGCATCGGCCTACTCATGAACTCAAGCCAAAATATAGCGGCATTAGCAAAATTTTTGGCACATCGCACACTCACTTTCTACTTTGCTAAACAATCCTTACCTAGCATAAGTTAGTGTACCTGCAGAAAACTTATTAGATAAAACCAGTGCCACTATCCTAGATAGACCATATTGCTAGGGCTTATACTTATTTACATAATTTCATCGCATCCTACTTTTCGTAAAACTTTTATTGGTCAAATTTTAGGTTTTGAAAGGAGTTATGAAACTCGTAGACTCATTATTGGCTCTGATACCACCTGTGCAAGAGCCGCTCGAAATAACACACCTTCGGAGGCACTCATCTTCCACCAGACACTAAGCACTCCGAAAGTAAGCTATATCATGCGAATTATGTCGAGCACACTCTAAGGGAGAACTCGAATAATCCACGTTTTTTCCTCCAGGATCCAATAATGAGAACGAGTTTACATTACTTAGTCCATTTCATACAACCAGGGTTCTTACAAATACATTATTATAGTACCAAGTTCAGAGTGCAGAATTTAAACAGCGGAATTACAATAAACGTCTATCGATAATATACAAAGATCCATCTGTGCCCACCAGAAGAATTCTTCACACAACAGCTACTCCTCAAGCTGCACCTACAACAAGGGTAAATAAACCCTGAGTATATAATGTACTCGCAAGACTTACCCGACTAGTGTGAATAATTTCTCGACTCCAAAGGATATGATAAGCTTTATGGTTTGTTGGGTTTTCTTTTTGCGGAAAACAATACTAGTAGTGAATCTTTATGTATGTTTCTTATTACCAGTCATGATTAGTTCATTATCTAACCATTCTAGGTAAGCACATGTTCTACTTTCAAGCAAGAGTTGAGCAAACAGATCCATTTCACCATCTTTCATCTTCTAGTTCTTACTACGGTGCTAGATTGTAGACAAGTCATACTGGATTACCCGACAATTCACGAATCAATGTGCCCAGCTAGGTACCCTAAAACACACACCTCGCTTGTACCCCAGGCATAAGCAGGACCAACTCATCACTCTCCTATCAAGGGGTCTAGGTCCCTATCCAAACTTAGACTCCAAGCTCCCACATCTGAGTCCCGGACTCAGTGTGGTGCTTAGACCTCTATCATCCCTGTCTCCAATCAGTCGGTTCGGAAAGAGCCAGAACCCATGATAAGAGAACAATGAGCCTTCTCTGCTCCCATAAACAAGTATGTGCTCAGGATAATAAGTCTGTGACCTGACTAGAATCCAATGCAACGGCCGGTCCTTAACCAACACGGATAGAGAAAATAGTATAACCAAGCTATGTCCCATTGGCCACAGGACACAACCTTTTACACCCACCATTACCCATACCATATCCCTACCCGGTCTCTATTTTTCCTTTCACCTTTTTATCATAAGAGTGATAATAATAATCACCTATTGTGAGTAATGGCAGGTTACTCACGCTACCAAAAATCCTAAGCATAACAGCTACTCGACCTATGCTAGTAGGACTCAGGTAGGTTATATATGCATGTAGTTTCCATAAAATGCCTGTAACGTAAATGCCAATCGCATATATATATATATCCAATTATTATTCAAAACAAGGGTTATGCACCGAGGCTTGCCTTGGGCAGGTGTCGTGTTAGCAAAGTCCACAGCTAGTGGCTCCAGGGCTCCCTCCTAGATGAGGATCTCCTCCTTGTACTCCTCGATTATCTCCTCATACTCCGGCTCGCTCACGGTCACAAACTCTACCAACTCGTTATCTAGATGCATGAAATAATGATGCAACACTTAGTAATACGGCAACAACTCTTAAAATAAGAATACATCTACCAAGCTACTAAGCTAACTCTAATGACTAAGACGCTAAGTTACCTATTATTCCTACTCAACAGGTATGAAACCTTTCAAGTAGAAACCTTTCAAGCCTTATCTTAGCAACTAAAGGCATCCTTATTTTTATTATTGATTTAATATATATACACTAAAACAAGGAGTACTAGCTACCATATTTTTCAACCTATTCTAAGGCTACATAAATTATAGTGAGCACATAATAATCTAATGAACCTACTGTAACAATTTCATGGCCAAAGCTATTACCAAATTACCACAAAAATTCCTACAATTATTAATCTCAATAATAATAAACACTTTCAAATGATTTAATAGACCTTAGCATCAATATAGACATGTATAAACTAACCATACTATTAGATAGACAATATTTTTAGGAACTCAACAGAATTTATTTCATAATTTTTGGATACTTATATGAATTGATATCAATTTTCAAAGTTCAACTTAGAATGTAAAATATAAAACTATTTCTATTTTCTAGAAAAATGAAAAAAATGAATTCAACCCGCGTGGCCCACTAACGAACGACGTGGTCCACACACGCGCGAAGGCAGCCCGCAACGGAGGAGCCCCCCAGTGCGGGCGTGCGAAGGTGGCCCATGGCGGGGAAACCCGCGTGCGCTGGTACTTTTACAAAAACACCCCCACTCTATCTGATATTCATGCGACTACCATGCGGCCTATTCCTACAGTTAGTACTTAAGCAAAACAGCCCTCACAACAACTCTTCTTTACAACGGCCAGGTCCTCGGCCGTCCCTGCGCGTGGCCACCTGAGACCCACGTCGACCCCACCAACGAGCTGAAACCACCTACGACCCTAACGCTAACCCAATCGCGGTGATACGAAGCCACAGGGTGAACCGGAGCGAGCTACCACCTCGCAAGACTGCCCACGACGGCGACGCAGCCACACCAGCGAGCTACAACACTAACAGGGCGGTAGAGGTGGTGGCTAATCACTAATGACGTACTAGGAGTCTGCCCAAAGTGATGGTTGGGGCAGAGGGTAGCTGAGGGAAGCCGGCCACATGCGGTCGAGCTTAGTGGTGGCATACTATGGTGACACGATCGCGTCAGCTCAGCTTAGTCGCTACCGGCACCCAACCGGGCCAAGGAGAGGCAACACGATGCAGCACGCGTACAGGAGCGACACGACGGCAGCGGCAGCATCGCGATGCAAGGCGACAGAGGCGGACGCGACGGTAGCGCAGCAGCAGGGCAGCAGCGTAATGGCGGGATGGGACGCCCGCGCGTTAGGGTGGCACAGCGGCCAGGGCACCGGGCACGCGTGATAGCAGCACCGTGCGGCCAGGCCGACCCACCCACGATGGCCGACCAAGCGCGGTAGGGTGCGCGCGCGCGGGGCACCCGAGGCAACAACGCTGCGTCCCAAAGATGCGGTGACCGCGCCCACGCGAGGAAACAGGCCGAGAACGTGTTGTGCATGGTTTTTAAAGCGTTCGAAAAATCTAAACCGTTGATCCAATCCCCAAACCACCTTTGCTATGCCTTAGAGGATATAATAAGCTACCAAAACAAACTATAATACCACATCACTCCTTAACCCAATTTCTTAGCAAAAATTACCAAACATAGCTTTGTCAATCTATTTTCAGACTTGAAATTGACCAAGTCTTGTGTTGGATTTGCTTCAAATTTGATTTTCAAACTATTAGAAATGTTAGCTAGTGATATTATTTTTCGACCGCAGGTATTTCATTGTCATCTATAAAGTTTGTACTTCAAACTTTATTCAAGTATCACATATATGTTCTATAGCATTGTTGCTTAATAAAAATTGGTTTTAAACCCTAAGTGATATAACATGACTATGGAATTAACTTTCGTTTCGCACTTTCGTTGATCGTTTTGAGTTATGGAAATTGATCTACGTTCTTTATTACATGCATTAACACATAAACATGATGCTCATGACATATTTTAGCAAATGATTTATAGTGTAACACCGAGGGTGTTACAGGAGACTACTCCCACCTAGTCAGGTAAGTCTTGCGAAGTATATTGTGTACTCAGTATTTTATTCCCCCTATTGCAGGTAATAGGTGGATGCTGGAGCTAACTATTGCTATGTGTGGATACCTCCTAGTGGGCTCAGCGAGGCTTCCTCTATCGCTGCTATCGTAGCATCTTATTCTTAAATCTCTACATCTACTTCAATATTCAAAACTGTTAAGTTCTCGCTGCTTTTGTATAAAAGAACATTTCTTCCGCTGCTTTTTATGAAATCTGTTTTGTAAAAATTCTGATTTATGAAATGTTGTGATGTATAAAATGGTTAAGAATATTGTAAGCTTTATTCACTTGTTTATGATCCTAATGGAAACGTGGATTTTTTTAGTTCTCCCGCTGAGTGTGCTCCACGGACTACCGGGTTTAGCTTAGTCTCTTGTGTACTTAGTGTCAAATGGTTGATAAGTACGCTTGGGATTAGGTTAAATTGGACGGTTCTACCACAACAGCTAAGCAGTAATCCTCGACTATAGCAGCCCATATTCTGAACTCAGCCACTCTTCATGTCTGTTGTCGGACCACCAACAGTGCAGCGCGACGGCCCTTGCCACGGTACCTGACATGTTTCTAGCACGAGCCTGACTTAAGAAACAAGAATGAAATAGGAAGGCTAACGGGATGCAAGATATTAGTAGTAGCAGGATAATGATGAGTGTATCCAAATAGCATCTCTTATGGGCCTCTCTCTATCGAACTGGGCAACCAAACGCCCAGCGTTTGCACGACGGAGTGGGCCTGGCGAGAGGGAGACTGGTGGATTGGGCCCGGCGGGCCAGGCTGAATGTCCTAGAGGATTCAGCCATTCAGGGCGCGTACGCGCAGTGGGAGCGCACCGGCGCAGTTGAGGGCGGCGGCGCGGGAGGCGGCGCGCACGCGGCGCGGGTCGCGTTCAAGTCAAGGACAATCCCAGGCCGGCTCCCGTCCCTCCTCCGCACGGACCTGGCGCGGGGCACGGTCGTGGACGGCGGCGCAGGTCTCAAGGACGAGGACGCGAGGCGCTGGACGGCGGCGCAGTCTCAGCCTGCGCCTCCTCCCCGCGCGGGCACCGGCGGCGAGCGGAGGAGTGGCGCTGGCAATGGCTAACGGCGGGGAGCAACTGCCGGTACGTTCTGCTGCACTTCTGCTCCACCTAAAATCTTGGCCGAACTCCACCACTGACCATCCCCACTTGTCTCCCCAGATACGCTGCCGCCGCCTGTCGCTCTCCTTTCTCCGCCGCGGCATCCACTCCTCCGCGCCAACTTCAGCCGACGCCACTACAGATGCCACACTCCTGGGCCGCCTCACCCGCCTCCTCCTCCTCCACCGCTTCTCCGCCGCCGCCCGCCTCCTCTCCGCCTCGGGCCCCCTCACCCCTGCTCTCCTCCACGCGGCGCTGGGCCGGGTCCGCCTCGACCCCGACGCCGCGTTGCAGCTCTTCCGCCTCGCCCCTTCCCGCCCCTCCCTCCTCGCGCACGCCCAGCTGCTCCACATCCTCGCCCGCGCCCGCCGCTCCGCCGACGCCCGCGCGATCCTGGCATCCCTCCTCTCCGCGCGGCCCCCGGCCCCGCCTCTCTTTCCGCACCTCGTCGAGGTATACAAGGAGTTCTCCTTCTCCGCGGCCTCATTCGACCTGCTCCTCCGTGCACTTGCCAACGCCGGCCAACTCGACGGCGCCCTCCAGGTGCTCGACGAAATGCGGACGCTCGGGTGCCGCCCTAGCATGCGGTCCTGCAACAGTATGCTCAACAGGCTAACACAGACTGGGGACCTGGGCGCTGCAGTGTCAGTGTTTGAGCAGATGCAGCGTGCAGGGATTCTGCCAGACAAATTCACCGTGGCAATTATGGCAAAGGCTTACTGCAGGGTCAAAGGGGTGGTGCATGCATTGGAGTTCTTGGAGGAGATGACAAAGATGGGTGTGGAGGTGAACCTAGTGGCATATCATGCAGTGATGAATGGCTATTGTGAGGTGGGGCAGACCAACGATGCAAGGAGGATGTTGGAGTCGCTGCCTGGGAGAGGTTTGTCACCAAATATAGTTACATATACATTGCTTGTGAAGGGATATTGTAATGAGAAGAACATGGAGGAGGCTGAGGGGGTTGTTCGGGAGATTAGGAAGAATAAACAGCTTGTGGTTGATGAGGCTGTTTATGGTGCAGTGATCAATGGCTATTGCCAAATGGGAAGAATGGAGGACGCAGCTCGATTACTGAATGAGATGATGGATGCTAAGCTCCAGGTTAATTTGTTTGTGTATAACACAATGATTAATGGATATTGCAAGTTGGGGAGAGTGGCGGAAGCACATAACATTTTGCATGAAATGGAAGGTGTTGGTGTTAGGCCAGATACATACAGTTACAATAGCCTAGTTGATGGGTATTGCAGAAAGGGTTTGATGAACAAGGCTTTTGAAACATATGATACAATGTTAAGGAATGGATTCACGGTGACGACATTAACATATAATGCACTCCTAAAAGGTTTTTGCTCGCTTGGCTCAATTGATGATGCACTTAGACTGTGGTTCTTCATGTTGAAGAAAGGTGTTGCACCTAATGAAATCAGTTGTAGCACCTTGCTTGATGGTTTTTTCAAGGCAGGTAAAACTGAGAAGGCCTTAAACCTTTGGAAAGAAACCTTAGCAAGGGGACTAGCAAAAAATATAACCACATTTAACACAGTTATCAATGGGTTGTGTAAGATTGAGAGGATGTCCAAAGCAGAAGAGCTTGTTGACAGGATGAAGGAATGGAGATGTCCTCCTGATATTATAACTTACAGAACATTAGTTAGTGGTTATTGTAAGATAGGCGACATGGATAGAGCTACTCGCATTATGAATGAAATGGAAAATTTAGGTTTTGCTCCTACAGTTGAATTGTTCAATTCTTTGATAACTGGACACTTCATAGCTAAGCAACATGGAAAGGTGAATGATATGCTCTTTGAAATGAGTACTAGGGGACTTTCTCCTAACACAGTCACATATGGAGCTCTGATTGCGGGATGGTGTAAAGAAGGAGATTTGCATACAGCCTATAACTTATATTTTGAAATGGTTGAGAAAGGTCTGACACCAAATCTTTTTATTTGCAGTGCTTTAGTGAGTTGTTTCTACAGGAAGGGAAAGGTTGATGAGGCAAATTTAGTGTTGCAAAATATTGTAGGTACTGACATGATTCCAGATATCTGTGCACCCAGACTTGAGATAGGGAAAGTAGCAAATGTCATTGATACTGTTGCTGGTGGAAATCATCATTCTGCAAAAATCATGTGGAACATTGTTATTTTTGGTCTATGCAAATTGGGAAGGATTGAAGATGCTAAAAACTTGTTTGCAGATCTAAAAAACAAGGGGTTTGTTGCTGACAATTTCACTTATTCTAGCCTCATCCATGGTTGTTCTGCTTCAGGATTTGTTGATGTAGCTTTTGATCTGAGGGATACAATGTTGAGTGCCGGTCTCACTCCAAATATAGTAACATACAATTCTCTTATATATGGTCTCTGCAAGTCCGGGGAGTTATCCAGGGCTGTTAATCTTTTTAAGAAGTTGCGGACAAAGGGTATATCCCCTAATGCTATCACCTATAATACATTAATTGATAAGCATTGCAAGGATGGTTACATAACCGAGGCCTTTAAGCTAAAACAAAGGATGATAGAGGAAGGTATTCAGCCTACCGTGTTCACCTATTCAATACTGATTAATGGTCTCTGTACTCAAGGTTATATGGAAGAAGCAATCAAACTTCTTGATCAAATGATTGAGAATAATGTAGATCCCAATTATGTCACATATTGGACGCTGATTCAAGGTTATGTTAGATGCGGTAACATGATAGAGATTTCAAAGATTTATGATAAGATGCATATCCGTGGACTTCTGCCCACCAATGTGTCTTGGGATGTAAAACAATATTGTCCTGCTGTATACAACCAGAATAGAGAAACATGTCAGATGAAGATGCACAACCAGTGCTAGCAAATTCTTAGCATGTCTACTTTTCTCTTGGAAGATGCTAGTAACGTATGGTTTGTATGAGGAGGCAAATCATGAGGAATCATTTATATCTAGGGATGATATGGTAAGTTATTTTGACCTAATGTTCTTATATATCTGCAACCGTAGTGAAATTATGTTTATATATTCATTGCTCATATCACATTATGTACTGTTAAAAATGTGTTTTGGCTAACCAGATATAATTTTACTCATTAACTAATTTGAAGATAAAAATTGACCAAGGAGAATCTTAGTAGCTTTATGTTATTGGGGCACTGGGTCAAGATTGAAGCAGTTCTAGAAGGAATTGATAGAAATTCCAAGTTCTGTATTAACAATACGAAGGTAGCCAATTATCATGCGTACTTAAAGCACATTTAGAGTATAGCTGCCGTTGGGGAGGATATGGGGCATCCATGTCCACACCCGCCTATTGCTCGTACCCGTACGTACTAAAATTCCCCATCCCGAAATGAAGTGGATAATCCCCGATGGGTATTGAATACCCAGGAGATAAGAAAGGGAAGCATCACAAGCATATCGTGGTGGGAGCTTGAGCTGGCCGAACGGGAGTCTGCACGTGCCTGAAGGTGGAGTACATGAGCGGGTAAATGGATACTGAGCGGTTAAGGTGGATATTATCATACCCACACTCCAATCAAAATGGGTATTTTATTTCTGTCCATACCCTCCCCAATTACCGCGGGTGTGGATTTGAATATGGGGATTGAATATCCAGCGGCAGGTATAATTTAGAGTCTTTGATTTGATGTGTTATCTAGTGTCCTTATTTTCTTTTCGGAACATGATAGTAAAAAGTACACTAATTAAATTCACCTTTCCAAGCGGGCGAGAGAAAATAAAACTAGAGAAGGAACTACAGTGTGCCAGGAAACAAATAATAAAATTCAAAAATGCTATACGTTGATATCATTTGCCAACTTGATTTGTATAATTCTACTGGGAGTGTTGATGACCCAGTAATGCCTCCAGACCAGTCTACCAATCCCGAACATGTATGTATGTCATGAAGTGAAGGTCAGCTACTCTACTTCATAGGATCTATCAACCGATAAATTGTCAATATTTATTTTGCTAGACCATGTGCTCAACATGCAAGTCTCATGAATCATTTCTCAGCAATAAAATTATCTTCTGCGAAGGGACATACAAAAGGCCATATCATGAGAAATGTTTGGAACCTTCCTTAGACAAAAGTGGTAGTTATTTCTTGTTTTACTTCCAAATATGCGGCTCTATATTTGTTTGACATGGTTATCTGTTGAGTTTAAAGCCTAACAAATTTGTTTTGAACTCCCCACCCCTCTTCCCTGAAAACTTTGTTTCAGCCTTTCATGCTGTCCTTTTTGTACTTAGTGTAATAATATCATTACACGTGTTGCTGTACATTTCGCGGGAACGGCTGTTGCATAAACTTCTAAATACCGTTCTTAATTCAGGTCAGCCAAAGCGGCATCTTCTAACTACAGGCTGGGTTGTCTTTGTAAGTTCAAAGAAACTAGTTGTTAGTGACTTCGTCCTTTTTTATCTGGTATGTTCATACTTCCAGTATTCAAAACAGTCGCTTCCTATCTTGTTCTGTCTCCTTCCCATCAGATGGTTTCTGTTTGGTTGATTTTTACATGTTTCATTGCTTTGTCAGGAATGACAATAATCAGCTTCTGCTGAGAATTTGCCGGGTAAATTGGCCACAAACTGTCATGCCATCTTCAGTCTTATCAAGTGATAGCATGCATATCGCTCTTCTTGCTGCAGCTGCTCATGCTGCTTTCGACAAATAGCCGGTTTACAATTTTCTACAACTCAAGGTAGAACCTCTAACCATTTATTTTTCAGGCGCTTTTCCTGTCAAATGTTTTAACATTTGCTTTTGCAGGGCAAGCCCTTCAGAGTTTGTCATATCGCTTGCAAAATATGTCGAGGCTGTGTACCATACCCGTATATCTGCTGGGGATGCGTTTCAGGATGCTTTTTGAGACAGAAGACAGAAGAGTCTAGCGTTATGAGGTAAGTTCAAATCTGTTTGCAATATCAACCTTGTAGGTTTTACTTTTAGAGTTCATTTCCCATTTTCCTACACATGGTCTACTTTTGAGGATTAGTGCATTTGGCAACAAGATCTTTGGCTTAGGCCATATGTCAATGTACCTCGTTCCTTACACTGAATACTGAACTAGCGATTACGCAATCATAAGTGGCTTCTCTTGTTTTACGCAATCAAAAAGATACATTGGGAATTTAACAGGCTGCAAAAGAAGAAATAAGTTTGATTAGCTTTGAATTTAATGCAATGTTGGATACCTCTGTTCCAAATTATAGGATGTTTTGGCTTTTTTAGCTACATAGCCCCGTTCGGCTTACCTTATATTTGGCTTGTTCGGCTTGTTTTTTCAGCCAGAACAGTGTTTTTCTCTCACAACAATTCAGCCAGAACAGTGTTTTTCAGCCAGTTTCAGCCAAGATTCAGCAAGCCGAACGGAGCTACTTTTATAATTTGAAACGGAGGGAGCAGTAAACTAGACTACCACTGAATTTGTTTGGATGAAAAGGGTAGGTCAGGGCAAAGCATTCTTTTTTAATCACAAAGGGCACGGCAAGATTTGATCACATGCCGTTTCAGTAACAATGAGACTGAACTAATACACTTTTTGAATCATGTTCGCTTGAACTTATCAGCCCGGCTTACCAGTCATGGTACAGTGTTTTTCTCTCACAACAAAACAGTATTAGCGGCCTTATCAGCCGTAAAAACCATCAGCAATTGAGTTATTTCACAGCAACTTTGCACATGGTCACATAAGATGCATGAGATGCGATTTTGCAAACCGTTGGGACCATGGTTTTATTTTCGCAACAAGTGTTTCTGGCATGTGGCATCAATCAAAGCAGTATATATATAATCTATGCGACAGCTATTGTACTCCGTATTAAACATTTAGTAAGCCAAAGCATTCATTCATCCCGTCCTCCCTGATAGCAGGATAAATTCGCAGCTTGCGAGGAAATTTAGTTTCTTGTTTTTTAGAAAGATAACTGCAGTTTCGTTGCGATCCGTCATCCGTTCAAAGGGTCACGTGATCGACGTCTCCCCGCCTTCTGCCGTCGTTCGCCGTCAGCTCATCGGCCCCGTTCGTTGGATGAACGTTGAGAAATTCGTTAGAGAAAAACACCGTTTTGGATGAAAAAAAAAAAAAAGTGGATCATATCGGGTTTAAAGGCATGCGAACGGGCCATCCTCTATGACAGCACGAATCCCAAAGCAGAAGGCCAAATCCCCGTCCTCCCCGGCTCGGCTCCAGAATCGTCCAATCCTCCCGCATTCTCCCATTGCACTCCGCTAGGGTTTTACTCCGCAGCCAGCCGCACCACGCCGCCGGAGCAGCGCGAGACCCGAGGCGAGCCACGCGAGAGAGAGAGATGAGGCTCCTGACGCACAACATGCTGGCGTCGAACGTCCGGGGCGCAACCACCGGCTACCCGCTGACGCTGGAGGCGACCAAGTGGTGCACCAAGGAGGTGGAGCTCAACGCCGACTTCATCCGCGGCCTCCTCCCCAAGATCGACTGGCGCGCGCTCGTCGCCGCCACCCGCGCGCTTGGCCTCCCCGAGCTCCTCCCCGAAGACCAGCCCCCCGAGGAGGAGATCTTCGCCGAGGGCGCCGCCGACGTCGAGGGTAGCGCCATCCGCCGCATCCACCATGCGCTCCTCGAGGTCCACGTCCAGGAGGGCTCCCTCGTCTGCCCCGACACCAGCCGCTGCTTCCCCATCAACAAGGGCATCCCCAACATGATGCTCCACGAGGACGAGGTCTGATCTGGCGTGTGTGAGTTTCGCCCTGGCCGCTTTTGCTTGCTCACCTGCTTGTCATGGTCTCTCACGGAGGGTCCCAGGCCTTGTGAACTTCATACTCAGATTGTATCTGTGAAGTATGGATTGCAGTCTTGCAGATTGTGGCCTTATAATACGATAGATAGCCGTGTAGTACTCAGAATTGCCGTTTTGTGTTGTTAATTTGGTGCACGTCATGCTCTGTTCTTAAGTCTTAACTGTCGGCAAATTGTTTGCTGCCCTGTGACTGAGGAAATCGAAAGAGGTAGTTATTTCTCAGACCTTACCCCAGTAAATTCCAAATTGTGCACACCTTTTGGCATGGAAATTGTGGGTGATTTTGCGGAGCCAATTTTGTCTGATCGATTGTGGGTGATTTGGTGGTACCAATTTTGTCTGATCGATTTGTTGTTTGCAATTCATTCTGCATTATGGTGGATCATGACTATATGCCATAGCCCATAGACAGGTTTCTGTAATCTGGTTTCCAGTGAGGAAATTACTTTTGGGTCGAGTTGTTTTGTGCTGAACTATGATGTTTGTTCGAAGCGCTTGCTTGGGTAGTCTAGTCAAATCACTCTGTTTTAGGATTCTGGCATTAGATTTGCTTGAGTAGGTCGGTGAATATAAATGTTCCTGGTGTTTGCGCAGAACTGAAGATATGATATTGCTTGACTGAAAATATTTGATTATGCTTCCTTCCAAAGTACCAGTTTGTTTGGTACAATTTGTAAATGCACACAAATCCTAGAATATCTTCTCTATTCTCCTCTGCATCTTCTCAGTTTCCCATCATCTGTTTTGTATGGGATAATGGGAATAAAAGTGTATATCTGTACTCATGATCTGTGTTCTATGGGTGTGTTTGGTTCCTGTCCAGAGCACGCCACTGCTCACCCCGCCTACCCCGCCTACAGTTTGCCTTGTGTTTGCTTCGCGGCCGAACTTGTGGCAACCTGCAGCATACCGCTCTCGTGAAGGCTGCAGCGTAGTGCATTTGCTGGCCACAGTTCGCCCAAAGCTTGGCGCTCATTTTGTCTGCGCAATATGCGGTGCGGCCTCAACTCTGGCGTGGCTAGGTCTGGCCAAGAACCAAACAGAGCATGTACTTAATGATCCATTCCAAATTGGGTTGATAATACCAGTCTATGATATTTCAAGCATGTTGCTAAAGCTTTCTTTGGTAGTTGTTACATAATTGTCAGTATGACTATTACAATTAACAGGCATGCTTCTGATGTCCATGAACAGATTCTTTTAACAGTTCACTTTAAGTTATAGGGTAATATTTCTGATAGGGTAGTTTTTTGCCTTGTCAGCTGTAGCTGTGGGTTGCATTGACGAAGTATCTGAATGTCAGTTACTATATGATTCTGGCAGCAAATTGCTTGCCATGTCTTGTAGCATCCTACTGTTTATTGGTAGAAGCCTCCAAAATTCAATCATTCTGTAATCTTAGGCAAGTATTCATGACTAGATGGGGTCAAGAATCAAGATAGTTACACACCTATACTGACTTTTGTTTCATAAATGTCTTTGCTACATGATCTGGATACTGTTCAGATGTGCCCGTTTTAGAAGAAAATGTTCCAGTTTCTGAACAATTGTGATCTTTACAAACAGTATGCTTTGTGGCCGTGTGGGCCTGTTCGTTTCGTTGAAATTTGGCTTATGCTGATACTTATGCTGATTTATTGTGAGAGGAAAACATTGTTCATTTGCTTAAGAAGTACTGCTGAAGTAGTGTTGCAAAACACTGTTCTAATGCTCAATATGTCGTGCAACTATTCTTCTGTGTGTTTGATATTGAGTTGGTGCTGCCTTGAAACTTGGTATTCTTAACGATGAAAACCAAATCTACAATAGTCTACTGCTAAATATGTGAAGAATTTTCGCACTTAGTTGTATTGTATATTTGTACATGGAGCCACCGGTTTAGCATTGAAGCATCCATCGGTTGGTGACTGTTTTAAAGGTTAGAGTTAAATACACCGGCGGCCCTTAAACTTGTAGCTTTGTACCACTTATGTGCACGAACTCTCAAAATCGAAATCTAACTCCCTAAACTTGTGAAGTCGTGCACCGTAGGTCCATACGTCTTCATGTGGGTGCTGACTAGGATAAAATTTATAAAAAACACCTCCAGCAATGCCCAACTTATCCTCCGAGTTCAGCTGGAACAACGCCCCGCCCTCGGAGAGGAACGGGTGCCGCGGCGGCAAGCCGCTGTCGGGCTGCAGGATGTACCTCGCGCCCATGGGCGTGTACCTTGTGCGTGTTGAGGCACGGGTGAGTGCGGACTGCGGAGCACGCCATTGAGGCGCAGCGCGATGGCGTGACCCGGGTAGCGGCACGAGAAGGCCCTGTGCATGTCGCGGTGCATGGCCACGGACTGGACGTGCGCCTCGCGACATCTAGACGCGGCTCCCGCCGGAGAACATGGAGGGCGCCCCGAACGTGACCATCGGGTGTAGCGTGTCAGCCGTCACCACGCCGCGCGCCAGCAGCATCAGGCTGACGAGCACCGCGAGGCTGCCGCTGAGCGAGTGGCCCGTGAGCCTCGATCTCCGGCATCACCTGCTCGTAGATGCCCTTGGCCGCCTCGTAGATATGCCCGGTGCACCAGCACCCCCGTGCCCTCGAACTCGGTGGGCTCGAACAGGAGGTTGCCCTTCGACGACGCCAGCGAGTCGGAGCCTTGGATGCCGAGGCACCGGGTTCGCGCGTCCGCCTCGTCGTAGAAGAACCACTTGCACGGCGACGACAACGGCGACCGCAGGTCGCGGGCCACCTCCTGCCGTGCCCCGTCCTTGGCGGCCACCACCGCCGTCACCGTCGAGGCGGCCATGTCCGTGGCCACGCCCGAGTTGTACAGCATGCCCTGACGCGCCTGCGGTGGCGGCGGCCGCGCGCCGAACGAGAGTAGGCCCCGCGCGCGACTGCCTCCGCTCCGCGGCGTATGCGCTGGCCAGGGTGACCAACATGCCGGCATACGACGACCGCGTGGCTGACGCTGTGAGCGCCCTGCGTGTGTTCGTGGAGAAGTGCCAGAGCCCCTTCGACGTGCAGGAGATCACGTCACAGCTGGAGCAGGTGAACCGGGAGTCCGGGAGGTGCGACCAGATGGGCCGGCGCGGCTGTGGGCCGGAGGCCACTTCGTACGCCGGCGCGGTGCACGGCCACGTGGAGTCCGCGTCCAGCTTGGGCGCGTATGATGCCGGCCTCCGCCTTCTCCAGAGACTGATCATTCATCTACTAAAACTAACAGGTTTTCCATCATGAAAATTTTCACTCGAATAATGAGCATCGAATAACGTCCCTCGTCGCCCAGACCTGCGGCAGGACGTCCAACCAGCGCCTCTGAGTCTCCCTGCTCGAGAGTCCAGCAACCGGAGTCGCAGCGCGCCACGATGATCCAGGAGCTCACCATCGTCGCGCTGACCGCCGCCAGGAGATCGGCGAGGCTGCACGCGTTCAACCTTAGCTACGGGGCGTGAGGGACGCCGGCGGATTGCCTGGTGATGAGTTGCACAGCGCTGTACAAGGACTGCCTCCGCTCCGCGGTGTATGCGCTGGCCAGGGTGACCAACATGCCGGCATACGACTACCGCGTGGCTGATGTTGTGAGCGCCCTGCGTGTGTTCGTGGGGAAGTGCCAGAGCCCCTTCGACGCGCAGGAGATCACGTCACAGCTGGAGCAGGTGAACCGGGAGTCCGGGACTCGGAGGATAAGCTGGGCATTGCTGGAGGTGTTTTTTCATAAATTTGTATCCTAGTCAGCAGCCACATGAGGGGGTATGGATCTGTAGTGCACGACTTAACAAGTAAAAGGAGTTAGATTTCGATTTTGAAAGTTCGTACACCTAAGTGGCACAGAGCTACAAGTTTAAGGGCTGCCAGGTTACTACGTGGCTAGAAAGCAGCCCCTTTCATCAGCCGATCGAGCTTAACGATAGCATTGGAACTGAAGCATCTGATCTCTCAACGCTACATGGGGCCGTACAGGTCAGTGCGACCATTAGTGCTACACTGCTACGTAGATGATGTGAGTGCTTCTTGGCTTAATGATGCTGGTGACCTCCTGCCCATCCGCAGGACACCGACGGCTTCCAACAAGTCGCTATTCTGTGTGGACAGTCGTGGCTTTCTTTAGCCCGCTGCTTATACTTCTGCTAGCAGAGTAGCAGGGCCTTGTTTAGATAGCTGTTGAGAATCAGTATTTGACACTGTAGCCCTTTCATTTATATTTGATAATTATTGTTTAATCATGATTTAACTAGGTTTAAAAGATTTGTCTCGTAATTTACAATCAAACTATATAATTAGTTATTTTTTTATCTACATTTAATACTCCATATGTTTAAAGATTTGATATGATAAAGAGAGTGAAAAAATTTGGAATCTAAACAAGGCCTAGTATTTCCAACTTTTTTTCTTTTCCTTTGATAAAAGAGCATCATTAATTTCTGTACTAGAAGAGCCACGTAGGATTGGCAGATGAATTTATGCGCTACAAGTCACGTCAAATTGATAGAGACAGGAGGATGGGCGAAGTGGAAGGCGATGGAAATATGCATACGTTCATTTGGCTGTGGCTCGTTGTAAATGGTCATAATTTTTTTATCGGAATAGTATTTTTTTCTCATACAAACTAGCCAGCAGTATTTTTTTACGAGCCAGTAACGATACGAACCAGCCAGCTGATGGAACACGAGTACACGACGTGAGTATGAGATGCCACGATCCAGTGGTCGCGATGCCTTGACCTGTTTAATGGCGTCATGGCGATGGCCTGGATGGCTTGGCTTGTTTTGTTCGTGACGGGTCTTGAAGGGTGTTGTGCTGTGCATGCTTATTAGTAACTGCTGGTGCATGCTTATTAGTAACTGCTGATGCACGCAGTTGATATGGCTCCGTTCGGCTTGTTGAAACTTGGCTGAAAATACTGTTCTGACTGAATTATTATGAGAGAAAAATATTATTTCGGCTAAAAAAATAAGCTAAATAATGTGGATTATAAGGTAAGACGAACGGGGCAGATCCACATTGATTCTCTGCAAATGCGATTAGGCGACTCTGAATCTCTCATGTGCGAAGGTGATTGGAGCACGGCCGCAGGCTGCAGATTGTAGAGCATGCTAGTAGTAGCATATTCCACGAGCGAGTTGGTACATCATCGTTTCCGGGTTCAAAATGTCAGTTTCACTTCACATGGAGGAACCTGGGTACCACGGCCCCCTGCAAATTTACTGGTCGACTCCACGGCGATCACCATTCATGTAGCCTTTCAATCGCCTACTTAAATGCAGCGCAATGGCGATGCACAACCCTCCGAAGGGAAATGGGGGCAAGAAAAGGTGTAGGCCAACAGTCACATCTTCTCACACCAGACCAGGAGAAACAGTGCACCACAGTTCCAAGACTGCTGCTGGCCGTCGTGAGCGTCTCTGGTACAATAGGTCTCTTGTCTCTATGGTCTGTACGTGACTACGTGGTGCTGCGGCTGCCCTGGTTGGGTGCGTGTACGCTAGCTATACCACCAGTTCACCGATCCATGGACCAGTGCTACGCTACGCCCCAGTGACGCTGGTGGCGGCAGGGCCAGCGCGAGGGAGAGCGGCCAAATTTGCCGCGCAAAAACACGTTCCTGCTCTGGTCCTTCGCTTCCATGAACAGTTAGCACGCACGCTGCACGTGAATCGCGACTGCGCTAGGCGCGTTCACCGTCCCGGCGTCCCAGACTCGGAGCGGAGGAGAATGAATTCCGCGTGATCCGTCACGGAGGAGAGTCGCCCAGGTCGCTGACCGCCGGGCGCCGGCTGCGGGTCTATCGAGGCCGTACCGGTAGGCGGCGGGGCGACCGGCGACCGCTGGCCTGGCGTGCACCGTACACGAAACGTCCATCACCGGGTGTACGGGGTATGGCGACGGACGCGTGCACGAAATGAGGCGTGGCCCCCACGTGGCATTGGGCGCGCGGTGGTTAGGCAAGGCAGGCTGCTGGCTGCCCTGCCGCCGGGTGCCGTGCCGTAGCGGCGGCGTGCGCTCGCTGGTCGCTTTTGGAGCGCGCGATTAGGCAACGGCGGGGGAGTGCCGCTCCGCTGGACTCATCTGGGGGAGGAAAGGAAGCGTGTTCCTCGTGATCACTGCCTGGAGGGAGCCTGGAGAGCCTTGCGTTGATGTGGGGCGCAGCATTTTTGTTTTTGTCTCGTCGCATGACTCCGGCTGTCACGTCTTCGAGGGCGGGACCAACTTGGCAACTCGCTTCCGACTCCAACCACCTGCAACTGCAAGGCCAGAGCTTTCGCTTTGCCTTGGAAGGAACACGATGCGACGCACGCAGGCACGACTAGTCCACACCTCACGGCTACACGCTATATAGTTGTGCTTTATTTTAGTGGTGAGAAAACTTGGCAGGCGCTTACTGTACGTAGATATGAGGCAGAAAATGAGGAGAAAGAGAGAGAGAGGGTCAATTACGTACGCACATTGTTGGTTGATCTCAAATTTAGCTTCTCCGACGAGGGCCCCACCGGCCACCGTATACATACAGTTAGCTCAACCAGAATACCTAACAGATTCGTCCGTGGATTTAACTACCTGCGCTAGTCCTACTCTACTAACGTGATTACAAGGACGTGAACACGTTAGTCATGTTTCTTATTATAGTACCGGCGCGCAAAAACAAATGCTATTTACGATCGAAATTGTCTACACAGGTTCGAGTAGCCAATTCATCGGTGTAGAGAACGTGCCTTACCTGTTGAGAGCCAGATATGATAATTTTATCTATCTCAATTTATTTTTATGGATTCAAACGCTCGTATGTATATATAGTCATAAAACTATAACGTCCTCACACGGTTGTATAGATAAAACATTGCTTATGGGGGTGGTGGCGATATTAACAGAAGAACTTGCTGCTTGGGAACCAGCATGTAGATCAAAGGAAGGAGAAGGTGGCCTAGGAATTCTCAATATGGAAAACCAGAACACAACCTTGCTTCTAAAATTTTTGGATAAATTTTACAACAATGCTGATATTCCTTGGGTTCAGTTGACTTGGACAAAACTCTATTCAAATACATGCACACCCCTCATGCTAGAAGTCAAATTGGCTCTTTTTGGTGGAAGGATGTTCTTAAGTTGTTTGGAAAATTCAGTGGCCCGGCTGCTTACAACCCCAACTCAAGTACTTCGGTGAATCCTTGAGAACAGTTATCCTCAGTTGTTTTCTTTTGCCAGAAACAAAAATTGCTCTTTGAAGTTCTTTATAGATCATGAGATAAACATCGTTCTTTGCTTACCACTTTCAACTTAGGCTTTAGCACAACTCAACGAATTACTCCCTCCATGTCCCTAAAGTACGTCATTCGGACATCGACACGGTCTCAAAAAACAACTTACCACTACGTTTTGCTATAAAATTTTTATAGAATATAGTCAATATATATTTTTATAAAACTACATTTCGAGATAAATCTACTTACATCACTTTCATATTTTCAAAGTCAACCCAAAAGAATTTATTTGTAGTCAAAGTTTAAAATATTTGACTTAAGTCAACATCAAAACGACTTCCTTTAGAAACATAGAGCGAGTACAGGGCATGATCATTGGTGAATCGCAATCCGTCGGACTCTTTGGACATACAGCTGGGGCTCGGCACAGTTCTGTTCAAAACAGGATTACTCCATCCTGCAAGGATTAGTGGAAGCCTCCCGTCTATTCTCTTGGGTTTGGAAGTCAGACAATTTGAGGAAGGAAGCGCAAGTTGTTCTTTTGGTTGCTCATCAGGGGTCGGATAAATAATTGCATGTGACAGGGCATTGCTTAGGTAGACGTGCAGCTCGCCCATGTTGAGATACATCACTAATAGTGGGGTTTAAAATTATAAGAGATAGAGATACCTATGAATTCACAACAGATGTCTCATTATCGTGAGACACGTCGTTTATTGCCAAATAATAGTGACATTAGACACTGAAATTCAGCCTTATAAGGGGCCGAACTAGGTAGTGCCCAGTGAGGTTTGTCATTGGTGCGCCTCCAGTCAATTTTTATTATGAGTCCACCCCTACCCCTATAAACACATGCATATACGCCCACCTCCGAATACACAAGAGATGTTTTACTGTCTATGAGCATGTTACTTATCATTGAAAGAATAACACCATTAATTTAATCTAGAATAAAAACAAAAAACTGCGAGCAACTACCAAAGCCAAGTACATGTTCCGCTGTAACGAATCTAACCAACCAAGCTATTGCTCAATTCACATTTCATACATTATTTTTCTAACTGAAGTTCTCAAATTTTGACTCGGACTTGTCTAAAACAAGTCATGGCAAGTACAGACTGCTTGCATTTTATGAAGACAAGGCATAGAATTGGTCCATCGTGAAAGCGAGGGTTTCCAGAAAATCTACAAAATTGCTGGAAATGTTGAATACGCGAGATGCCCCGCACTTTATAGTTGCATGTCAACACAAGTAGTTGGCAGTTGTCGACGGACGCGCCCTGAAAAAGCCCATGACGGTCAGTGACCGAATGAATGAGCCTATTGCGTGTGCCTTTGGTTTTCTCGGCTAAGCTCCTGACAGCGGCCTGCTGATCCAATGGCTGGCCCGAAGCGGGCCCCACATGTCTGCCTGCCAAACCCCACCTCCGCCCACGCCATAAAAATAGACCGAGTCCATGTCGCGGCGCCAGAGCCTACGCGCAGTCGCAGAGAGACCAGCAGCGGCAGCAAAGCCATGGCAGCAGCCCAGCAGGCGAAGCGAGCCTAGCCAACCCGGGGCCAGGGGGAGGGGAAGGGAAACCGAGGCAGGCGGCGGCGGCGGTAGCAGCAGCGCAGGGCGCACGCGCTTCTCGTTTCGTGTCCCCAGCCGAGGGGAAGGACGAGGGAGGGGGAGGCACAGCTTCGAGGAGGTCTGTACGGTCCAGGGCGTGAGGCTGGCGGCCGAGGGTCCGGGCGCTGCGGGCAGCATGGGGAGGGACGAGCTGCTACGGCGGAGCCTCGTGGCGCTGGCGGCGGCCGGTGGTGCTCACGGGGCTGGCCACGGCGTCGCTGCGCAAGGCGGCGGCCACGTATGGCTTCGGCATCCTCGCCATCGCCGGCGTGCTTCTCCCGGACTGGGAGTTCTTCGACCGCGACTACTCCCAGTGGCTCACCCCCATGCCCGCCTCCCAACGCACGGCCGCGGCCGCGGCCGCCGACCGGGAGCACGCTCAACGCCGACTTCATCCGCGGCCTCCTCCCCAAGATCGACTGGCGCGCGCTCGTCGCCGCCACCCGCGCGCTTGGCCTCCCCGAGCTCCTCCCCGAAGACCAGCCCCCCGAGGAGGAGATCTTCGCCGAGGGCGCCGCCGACGTCGAGGGTAGCGCCATCCGCCGCATCCACCATGCGCTCCTCGAGGTCCACGTCCAGGAGGGCTCCCTCGTCTGCCCCGACACCAGCCGCTGCTTCCCCATCAACAAGGGCATCCCCAACATGATGCTCCACGAGGACGAGGTCTGATCTGGCGTGTGTGAGTTTCGCCCTGGCCGCTTTTGCTTGCTCACCTGCTTGTCATGGTCTCTCACGGAGGGTCCCAGGCCTTGTGAACTTCATACTCAGATTGTATCTGTGAAGTATGGATTGCAGTCTTGCAGATTGTGGCCTTATAATACGATAGATAGCCGTGTAGTACTCAGAATTGCCGTTTTGTGTTGTTAATTTGGTGCACGTCATGCTCTGTTCTTAAGTCTTAACTGTCGGCAAATTGTTTGCTGCCCTGTGACTGAGGAAATCGAAAGAGGTAGTTATTTCTCAGACCTTACCCCAGTAAATTCCAAATTGTGCACACCTTTTGGCATGGAAATTGTGGGTGATTTTGCGGAGCCAATTTTGTCTGATCGATTGTGGGTGATTTGGTGGTACCAATTTTGTCTGATCGATTTGTTGTTTGCAATTCATTCTGCATTATGGTGGATCATGACTATATGCCATAGCCCATAGACAGGTTTCTGTAATCTGGTTTCCAGTGAGGAAATTACTTTTGGGTCGAGTTGTTTTGTGCTGAACTATGATGTTTGTTCGAAGCGCTTGCTTGGGTAGTCTAGTCAAATCACTCTGTTTTAGGATTCTGGCATTAGATTTGCTTGAGTAGGTCGGTGAATATAAATGTTCCTGGTGTTTGCGCAGAACTGAAGATATGATATTGCTTGACTGAAAATATTTGATTATGCTTCCTTCCAAAGTACCAGTTTGTTTGGTACAATTTGTAAATGCACACAAATCCTAGAATATCTTCTCTATTCTCCTCTGCATCTTCTCAGTTTCCCATCATCTGTTTTGTATGGGATAATGGGAATAAAAGTGTATATCTGTACTCATGATCTGTGTTCTATGGGTGTGTTTGGTTCCTGTCCAGAGCACGCCACTGCTCACCCCGCCTACCCCGCCTACAGTTTGCCTTGTGTTTGCTTCGCGGCCGAACTTGTGGCAACCTGCAGCATACCGCTCTCGTGAAGGCTGCAGCGTAGTGCATTTGCTGGCCACAGTTCGCCCAAAGCTTGGCGCTCATTTTGTCTGCGCAATATGCGGTGCGGCCTCAACTCTGGCGTGGCTAGGTCTGGCCAAGAACCAAACAGAGCATGTACTTAATGATCCATTCCAAATTGGGTTGATAATACCAGTCTATGATATTTCAAGCATGTTGCTAAAGCTTTCTTTGGTAGTTGTTACATAATTGTCAGTATGACTATTACAATTAACAGGCATGCTTCTGATGTCCATGAACAGATTCTTTTAACAGTTCACTTTAAGTTATAGGGTAATATTTCTGATAGGGTAGTTTTTTGCCTTGTCAGCTGTAGCTGTGGGTTGCATTGACGAAGTATCTGAATGTCAGTTACTATATGATTCTGGCAGCAAATTGCTTGCCATGTCTTGTAGCATCCTACTGTTTATTGGTAGAAGCCTCCAAAATTCAATCATTCTGTAATCTTAGGCAAGTATTCATGACTAGATGGGGTCAAGAATCAAGATAGTTACACACCTATACTGACTTTTGTTTCATAAATGTCTTTGCTACATGATCTGGATACTGTTCAGATGTGCCCGTTTTAGAAGAAAATGTTCCAGTTTCTGAACAATTGTGATCTTTACAAACAGTATGCTTTGTGGCCGTGTGGGCCTGTTCGTTTCGTTGAAATTTGGCTTATGCTGATACTTATGCTGATTTATTGTGAGAGGAAAACATTGTTCATTTGCTTAAGAAGTACTGCTGAAGTAGTGTTGCAAAACACTGTTCTAATGCTCAATATGTCGTGCAACTATTCTTCTGTGTGTTTGATATTGAGTTGGTGCTGCCTTGAAACTTGGTATTCTTAACGATGAAAACCAAATCTACAATAGTCTACTGCTAAATATGTGAAGAATTTTCGCACTTAGTTGTATTGTATATTTGTACATGGAGCCACCGGTTTAGCATTGAAGCATCCATCGGTTGGTGACTGTTTTAAAGGTTAGAGTTAAATACACCGGCGGCCCTTAAACTTGTAGCTTTGTACCACTTATGTGCACGAACTCTCAAAATCGAAATCTAACTCCCTAAACTTGTGAAGTCGTGCACCGTAGGTCCATACGTCTTCATGTGGGTGCTGACTAGGATAAAATTTATAAAAAACACCTCCAGCAATGCCCAACTTATCCTCCGAGTTCAGCTGGAACAACGCCCCGCCCTCGGAGAGGAACGGGTGCCGCGGCGGCAAGCCGCTGTCGGGCTGCAGGATGTACCTCGCGCCCATGGGCGTGTACCTTGTGCGTGTTGAGGCACGGGTGAGTGCGGACTGCGGAGCACGCCATTGAGGCGCAGCGCGATGGCGTGACCCGGGTAGCGGCACGAGAAGGCCCTGTGCATGTCGCGGTGCATGGCCACGGACTGGACGTGCGCCTCGCGACATCTAGACGCGGCTCCCGCCGGAGAACATGGAGGGCGCCCCGAACGTGACCATCGGGTGTAGCGTGTCAGCCGTCACCACGCCGCGCGCCAGCAGCATCAGGCTGACGAGCACCGCGAGGCTGCCGCTGAGCGAGTGGCCCGTGAGCCTCGATCTCCGGCATCACCTGCTCGTAGATGCCCTTGGCCGCCTCGTAGATATGCCCGGTGCACCAGCACCCCCGTGCCCTCGAACTCGGTGGGCTCGAACAGGAGGTTGCCCTTCGACGACGCCAGCGAGTCGGAGCCTTGGATGCCGAGGCACCGGGTTCGCGCGTCCGCCTCGTCGTAGAAGAACCACTTGCACGGCGACGACAACGGCGACCGCAGGTCGCGGGCCACCTCCTGCCGTGCCCCGTCCTTGGCGGCCACCACCGCCGTCACCGTCGAGGCGGCCATGTCCGTGGCCACGCCCGAGTTGTACAGCATGCCCTGACGCGCCTGCGGTGGCGGCGGCCGCGCGCCGAACGAGAGTAGGCCCCGCGCGCGACTGCCTCCGCTCCGCGGCGTATGCGCTGGCCAGGGTGACCAACATGCCGGCATACGACGACCGCGTGGCTGACGCTGTGAGCGCCCTGCGTGTGTTCGTGGAGAAGTGCCAGAGCCCCTTCGACGTGCAGGAGATCACGTCACAGCTGGAGCAGGTGAACCGGGAGTCCGGGAGGTGCGACCAGATGGGCCGGCGCGGCTGTGGGCCGGAGGCCACTTCGTACGCCGGCGCGGTGCACGGCCACGTGGAGTCCGCGTCCAGCTTGGGCGCGTATGATGCCGGCCTCCGCCTTCTCCAGAGACTGATCATTCATCTACTAAAACTAACAGGTTTTCCATCATGAAAATTTTCACTCGAATAATGAGCATCGAATAACGTCCCTCGTCGCCCAGACCTGCGGCAGGACGTCCAACCAGCGCCTCTGAGTCTCCCTGCTCGAGAGTCCAGCAACCGGAGTCGCAGCGCGCCACGATGATCCAGGAGCTCACCATCGTCGCGCTGACCGCCGCCAGGAGATCGGCGAGGCTGCACGCGTTCAACCTTAGCTACGGGGCGTGAGGGACGCCGGCGGATTGCCTGGTGATGAGTTGCACAGCGCTGTACAAGGACTGCCTCCGCTCCGCGGTGTATGCGCTGGCCAGGGTGACCAACATGCCGGCATACGACTACCGCGTGGCTGATGTTGTGAGCGCCCTGCGTGTGTTCGTGGGGAAGTGCCAGAGCCCCTTCGACGCGCAGGAGATCACGTCACAGCTGGAGCAGGTGAACCGGGAGTCCGGGACTCGGAGGATAAGCTGGGCATTGCTGGAGGTGTTTTTTCATAAATTTGTATCCTAGTCAGCAGCCACATGAGGGGGTATGGATCTGTAGTGCACGACTTAACAAGTAAAAGGAGTTAGATTTCGATTTTGAAAGTTCGTACACCTAAGTGGCACAGAGCTACAAGTTTAAGGGCTGCCAGGTTACTACGTGGCTAGAAAGCAGCCCCTTTCATCAGCCGATCGAGCTTAACGATAGCATTGGAACTGAAGCATCTGATCTCTCAACGCTACATGGGGCCGTACAGGTCAGTGCGACCATTAGTGCTACACTGCTACGTAGATGATGTGAGTGCTTCTTGGCTTAATGATGCTGGTGACCTCCTGCCCATCCGCAGGACACCGACGGCTTCCAACAAGTCGCTATTCTGTGTGGACAGTCGTGGCTTTCTTTAGCCCGCTGCTTATACTTCTGCTAGCAGAGTAGCAGGGCCTTGTTTAGATAGCTGTTGAGAATCAGTATTTGACACTGTAGCCCTTTCATTTATATTTGATAATTATTGTTTAATCATGATTTAACTAGGTTTAAAAGATTTGTCTCGTAATTTACAATCAAACTATATAATTAGTTATTTTTTTATCTACATTTAATACTCCATATGTTTAAAGATTTGATATGATAAAGAGAGTGAAAAAATTTGGAATCTAAACAAGGCCTAGTATTTCCAACTTTTTTTCTTTTCCTTTGATAAAAGAGCATCATTAATTTCTGTACTAGAAGAGCCACGTAGGATTGGCAGATGAATTTATGCGCTACAAGTCACGTCAAATTGATAGAGACAGGAGGATGGGCGAAGTGGAAGGCGATGGAAATATGCATACGTTCATTTGGCTGTGGCTCGTTGTAAATGGTCATAATTTTTTTATCGGAATAGTATTTTTTTCTCATACAAACTAGCCAGCAGTATTTTTTTACGAGCCAGTAACGATACGAACCAGCCAGCTGATGGAACACGAGTACACGACGTGAGTATGAGATGCCACGATCCAGTGGTCGCGATGCCTTGACCTGTTTAATGGCGTCATGGCGATGGCCTGGATGGCTTGGCTTGTTTTGTTCGTGACGGGTCTTGAAGGGTGTTGTGCTGTGCATGCTTATTAGTAACTGCTGGTGCATGCTTATTAGTAACTGCTGATGCACGCAGTTGATATGGCTCCGTTCGGCTTGTTGAAACTTGGCTGAAAATACTGTTCTGACTGAATTATTATGAGAGAAAAATATTATTTCGGCTAAAAAAATAAGCTAAATAATGTGGATTATAAGGTAAGACGAACGGGGCAGATCCACATTGATTCTCTGCAAATGCGATTAGGCGACTCTGAATCTCTCATGTGCGAAGGTGATTGGAGCACGGCCGCAGGCTGCAGATTGTAGAGCATGCTAGTAGTAGCATATTCCACGAGCGAGTTGGTACATCATCGTTTCCGGGTTCAAAATGTCAGTTTCACTTCACATGGAGGAACCTGGGTACCACGGCCCCCTGCAAATTTACTGGTCGACTCCACGGCGATCACCATTCATGTAGCCTTTCAATCGCCTACTTAAATGCAGCGCAATGGCGATGCACAACCCTCCGAAGGGAAATGGGGGCAAGAAAAGGTGTAGGCCAACAGTCACATCTTCTCACACCAGACCAGGAGAAACAGTGCACCACAGTTCCAAGACTGCTGCTGGCCGTCGTGAGCGTCTCTGGTACAATAGGTCTCTTGTCTCTATGGTCTGTACGTGACTACGTGGTGCTGCGGCTGCCCTGGTTGGGTGCGTGTACGCTAGCTATACCACCAGTTCACCGATCCATGGACCAGTGCTACGCTACGCCCCAGTGACGCTGGTGGCGGCAGGGCCAGCGCGAGGGAGAGCGGCCAAATTTGCCGCGCAAAAACACGTTCCTGCTCTGGTCCTTCGCTTCCATGAACAGTTAGCACGCACGCTGCACGTGAATCGCGACTGCGCTAGGCGCGTTCACCGTCCCGGCGTCCCAGACTCGGAGCGGAGGAGAATGAATTCCGCGTGATCCGTCACGGAGGAGAGTCGCCCAGGTCGCTGACCGCCGGGCGCCGGCTGCGGGTCTATCGAGGCCGTACCGGTAGGCGGCGGGGCGACCGGCGACCGCTGGCCTGGCGTGCACCGTACACGAAACGTCCATCACCGGGTGTACGGGGTATGGCGACGGACGCGTGCACGAAATGAGGCGTGGCCCCCACGTGGCATTGGGCGCGCGGTGGTTAGGCAAGGCAGGCTGCTGGCTGCCCTGCCGCCGGGTGCCGTGCCGTAGCGGCGGCGTGCGCTCGCTGGTCGCTTTTGGAGCGCGCGATTAGGCAACGGCGGGGGAGTGCCGCTCCGCTGGACTCATCTGGGGGAGGAAAGGAAGCGTGTTCCTCGTGATCACTGCCTGGAGGGAGCCTGGAGAGCCTTGCGTTGATGTGGGGCGCAGCATTTTTGTTTTTGTCTCGTCGCATGACTCCGGCTGTCACGTCTTCGAGGGCGGGACCAACTTGGCAACTCGCTTCCGACTCCAACCACCTGCAACTGCAAGGCCAGAGCTTTCGCTTTGCCTTGGAAGGAACACGATGCGACGCACGCAGGCACGACTAGTCCACACCTCACGGCTACACGCTATATAGTTGTGCTTTATTTTAGTGGTGAGAAAACTTGGCAGGCGCTTACTGTACGTAGATATGAGGCAGAAAATGAGGAGAAAGAGAGAGAGAGGGTCAATTACGTACGCACATTGTTGGTTGATCTCAAATTTAGCTTCTCCGACGAGGGCCCCACCGGCCACCGTATACATACAGTTAGCTCAACCAGAATACCTAACAGATTCGTCCGTGGATTTAACTACCTGCGCTAGTCCTACTCTACTAACGTGATTACAAGGACGTGAACACGTTAGTCATGTTTCTTATTATAGTACCGGCGCGCAAAAACAAATGCTATTTACGATCGAAATTGTCTACACAGGTTCGAGTAGCCAATTCATCGGTGTAGAGAACGTGCCTTACCTGTTGAGAGCCAGATATGATAATTTTATCTATCTCAATTTATTTTTATGGATTCAAACGCTCGTATGTATATATAGTCATAAAACTATAACGTCCTCACACGGTTGTATAGATAAAACATTGCTTATGGGGGTGGTGGCGATATTAACAGAAGAACTTGCTGCTTGGGAACCAGCATGTAGATCAAAGGAAGGAGAAGGTGGCCTAGGAATTCTCAATATGGAAAACCAGAACACAACCTTGCTTCTAAAATTTTTGGATAAATTTTACAACAATGCTGATATTCCTTGGGTTCAGTTGACTTGGACAAAACTCTATTCAAATACATGCACACCCCTCATGCTAGAAGTCAAATTGGCTCTTTTTGGTGGAAGGATGTTCTTAAGTTGTTTGGAAAATTCAGTGGCCCGGCTGCTTACAACCCCAACTCAAGTACTTCGGTGAATCCTTGAGAACAGTTATCCTCAGTTGTTTTCTTTTGCCAGAAACAAAAATTGCTCTTTGAAGTTCTTTATAGATCATGAGATAAACATCGTTCTTTGCTTACCACTTTCAACTTAGGCTTTAGCACAACTCAACGAATTACTCCCTCCATGTCCCTAAAGTACGTCATTCGGACATCGACACGGTCTCAAAAAACAACTTACCACTACGTTTTGCTATAAAATTTTTATAGAATATAGTCAATATATATTTTTATAAAACTACATTTCGAGATAAATCTACTTACATCACTTTCATATTTTCAAAGTCAACCCAAAAGAATTTATTTGTAGTCAAAGTTTAAAATATTTGACTTAAGTCAACATCAAAACGACTTCCTTTAGAAACATAGAGCGAGTACAGGGCATGATCATTGGTGAATCGCAATCCGTCGGACTCTTTGGACATACAGCTGGGGCTCGGCACAGTTCTGTTCAAAACAGGATTACTCCATCCTGCAAGGATTAGTGGAAGCCTCCCGTCTATTCTCTTGGGTTTGGAAGTCAGACAATTTGAGGAAGGAAGCGCAAGTTGTTCTTTTGGTTGCTCATCAGGGGTCGGATAAATAATTGCATGTGACAGGGCATTGCTTAGGTAGACGTGCAGCTCGCCCATGTTGAGATACATCACTAATAGTGGGGTTTAAAATTATAAGAGATAGAGATACCTATGAATTCACAACAGATGTCTCATTATCGTGAGACACGTCGTTTATTGCCAAATAATAGTGACATTAGACACTGAAATTCAGCCTTATAAGGGGCCGAACTAGGTAGTGCCCAGTGAGGTTTGTCATTGGTGCGCCTCCAGTCAATTTTTATTATGAGTCCACCCCTACCCCTATAAACACATGCATATACGCCCACCTCCGAATACACAAGAGATGTTTTACTGTCTATGAGCATGTTACTTATCATTGAAAGAATAACACCATTAATTTAATCTAGAATAAAAACAAAAAACTGCGAGCAACTACCAAAGCCAAGTACATGTTCCGCTGTAACGAATCTAACCAACCAAGCTATTGCTCAATTCACATTTCATACATTATTTTTCTAACTGAAGTTCTCAAATTTTGACTCGGACTTGTCTAAAACAAGTCATGGCAAGTACAGACTGCTTGCATTTTATGAAGACAAGGCATAGAATTGGTCCATCGTGAAAGCGAGGGTTTCCAGAAAATCTACAAAATTGCTGGAAATGTTGAATACGCGAGATGCCCCGCACTTTATAGTTGCATGTCAACACAAGTAGTTGGCAGTTGTCGACGGACGCGCCCTGAAAAAGCCCATGACGGTCAGTGACCGAATGAATGAGCCTATTGCGTGTGCCTTTGGTTTTCTCGGCTAAGCTCCTGACAGCGGCCTGCTGATCCAATGGCTGGCCCGAAGCGGGCCCCACATGTCTGCCTGCCAAACCCCACCTCCGCCCACGCCATAAAAATAGACCGAGTCCATGTCGCGGCGCCAGAGCCTACGCGCAGTCGCAGAGAGACCAGCAGCGGCAGCAAAGCCATGGCAGCAGCCCAGCAGGCGAAGCGAGCCTAGCCAACCCGGGGCCAGGGGGAGGGGAAGGGAAACCGAGGCAGGCGGCGGCGGCGGTAGCAGCAGCGCAGGGCGCACGCGCTTCTCGTTTCGTGTCCCCAGCCGAGGGGAAGGACGAGGGAGGGGGAGGCACAGCTTCGAGGAGGTCTGTACGGTCCAGGGCGTGAGGCTGGCGGCCGAGGGTCCGGGCGCTGCGGGCAGCATGGGGAGGGACGAGCTGCTACGGCGGAGCCTCGTGGCGCTGGCGGCGGCCGGTGGTGCTCACGGGGCTGGCCACGGCGTCGCTGCGCAAGGCGGCGGCCACGTATGGCTTCGGCATCCTCGCCATCGCCGGCGTGCTTCTCCCGGACTGGGAGTTCTTCGACCGCGACTACTCCCAGTGGCTCACCCCCATGCCCGCCTCCCAACGCACGGCCGCGGCCGCGGCCGCCGACCGGGAGCACGACGTCTGGAAGTAAGACTCCCCAGCCTTTCCCTCCCTCTCCCTCTCCCCTGTTCTGTGATCTTTCGCTACGGTCTGTACGTCTGTGGAATTTTATGTTCTTGGGAGGCTCGGGCAGTGCCAAAGATCGCTCGCTCTTAGGTTTCTCAAAAGTAGTAAAATTTTGGTCGTTCTTTTTTGGGGGCACTCCGTACATGAGATCTTGCTTTATTTGGAAATCGAGTCGAGGTACAAAACCACATATTGCATCTTTGATTTCATTCAGAATTTAGACGTAAGTTCTTGCTCGTTAGAAGCAGTGCCGCCCCGGGGGGGCGGGGCGACGGCCGAGGCCCTCTTTAGCTATAGTTTATTAGGATTTAGGATTAATGAGAAGATGCAGCGGCCCATCTGCAAAATGAGTTGTTGGCCTCTTTCTTTCGGGGAGGCAAGGAGCCAAGCCGCAAACACGCGCACATAGCGATCGCGAGTCACGACTTCCGGACTTCTGGCGAGACGCTAGACTGCGAGAGACGCAGCACCGATCACCAGTTCACCACGCGATCACCAACATAGATCACCGAGACACCGACGGCCGAGTTCCAGTCTTCCAGAAGCCAGACAACGGTGTTCCAGACGCTAAGGCAGGGCTTGACGAAGACGACGACATCTGATCTTGGTTATTGCCTTCTGCCCTTTTTGTGATTTGTGAATCTTGGTTCTGAATAAGTTCATATCTAAATTGTCTAGGCCCTATTTTTTTTTTCTTGTTCAATTTTTGTCTAGTACTTTGTACTGGTATAGTCATATTTTTCTTGTAATTTAAGTCAGGTGTTAGAATTTTAGAATGTTACCTAAGAAATATTTGTCGAGAGGGGCCGTCACGACAAGTTCGCCGGAGGGCCGTCAAAATACTAGGACCGGCACTGGTTAAAAGTACCTGACGGTGAAACTTCAAGCCACTTCCTCTTTCCAGGATTCAACTTCTTAGACAAAACTCGTGGTTTTGATTTGTCCGGAAGAGAGTTAAACTTCTAATGCACTCTTGCCAGACAATAGTTAGGCATGTTTCTTCATATATATTCAGATTTTTCTGATAAAAAGATGCATGTTGTTTTAAACAAAAACCTAGTAGATCGGTGAGGTACTTAGATTTGTTCCTGTTTCTGTTCCTGTGGATTCGACACAAAAGATCGAATGCATGTTGATCTCCGTATGGTCCAGAATATCATCGCATTAATTATTGATCTACAATCATAACAATTGATGGGCCCTGAAGATACAATATGATCACGGAAACAAATCAAATTGCTTGAATGATATTTAGAAGAAAAAAAAATCGTCTCTCAGTATAGGGACTTGCTGGCCTATATAACTAGTTTAGTTGCAGAATAATAGGGTCGCTGGCTGGTGGTCCACCGCCTTTCAATGCTGCTATCGATCACATAGGTTTAGCGGCATCTTGCTTTTTTTTTTTTTTGCTACAGCACCTGGAGGTTGGTTTATGGTTGTGTCTGCCAGTCTAGGAAACTTTTATGAATCAAAATTATGTGGATGTAAGTTTTAGTCATTGATTATTTGCATGACCTGATAACAGTTGGACCGTTGGTGTTTTAAGTGGTGGATTTGGTTTGTAGTTGGACTACGAGCAGCTGAAATATCGCCTTTGGGACTATTTTCGTGTCTTTGGATGTATATACGTTTCTAATGGTTGGTTACCAGATTGTCGCTATTACATATAGAAAGGTGGAACAAGTCACTTCTTTTGACCTGGAAAAAACTAGGATAGTGTTTGGTTCACATGTAACACAACTTGATTACGGCAGGTAATAGGTCCCATTACTCAATGTTTGTTTCCGCGCTCCTGTAATCGAGTCCCTCCGGCAACCAATACCGTTATATATAATAAAAGTGATACAGCTCCAAACCCGATGTAATCAAATACCGTTTCGTCAGTGTCTCCGCAATCCTGTCCCTTTGCGTTTCCCCTACCATTTCGGCAACCAAACAACTCGCGATGATTTATCTAGAGACGACCCAACTATCTTATGTTTTATTTTAATTAGTAAAAAAGGCTCAAAATAAAAGGTGGGGAAAAAATTTGGCTGCAGACCTCATCAAAGAAGAGGCATCAGTCAGTCCGCACTTATTACAAGAAACCCCCAGCTCACACTCGAGTTTTGAAATGAAAGGTGACTGTTACTTTGGTGCTGCTGATTGATTGGGCAATAGAATTCCAAGCATAACAGGTTTCAGCATAAGGTGTAACTGTAATCACCATTGAGAGATGCAAGTTGATCCTCAGCCCTTGCAACAACTTAGTATTTACTAACAACTTATCTAAATGAGAGCATAGTTGGGTACATTCCTGAATTCTCTAGACTGGTTTTCTTGATAGCTGAACGTAGTGTTTTTTTTTTGGTCCCATGCTTGTTACTTATCAGACATTCAGACCTGCACCTCTTACAGCATTGTAATTATTAGCACCCAAGATAAGTGATGATCTGATAAAGATTTTGAGTGGGTGCTCTGATCGTGTTTCAGCCTGGCGTCAATTTAGTTGTTCTGCTTGCTTGTATCTTTAAACATCTGGTGAAATCACTACCAATATGAACTACCATTGTCCAGCTGTTTACATAGGTTGTTGGTTTATCTTTTTAGTCAGTGGGCACTAAAGTGAAGGGCAGTGTGTGGTGCAGTGAGTGAGACCAGATCTAACCTTTTAATATCTGGTGAAACCTGCAAATAAAACAATCCTTCCTTTGTAAACCTAACGTAAAATACTAATGTGGCAGCCATTTTTGTTCACTACTTTTATGTTGTTGAAAACAAATGTATGGACAATAAGCATGTCTGTGCCACTGTTGTTTTACAGATGATTGCACCATTTGGTTTCTGAAGTTCGACTTGGTGCCTAACAATGAGTATAGTTCGCGTCTTGACAATAGCTATAATATTCAGAGCAATAAGATTTACTTGACCATGTCTGCACGAGGCTTTGCTAGTTCAAATTTTCTAATATCTTTGGTTCATGACCTATAGAAGTACTAACATTATTTCTGTAGTTGGAGTAGGCTTTGGTAGCGCACGAAAATCTGATGATAGTCTCTGAGGCTGGTTGGTGCTTAGCTTTGTGATTTAATCAACGAAACTCGTTGAAAATTTCAGCCATGGTTTGGCTACACCAACATGGACTTTTATATCACCAGGTTGTTGAGCTTTTACCTAATTATGGCATGAGAGTTTGACAGGTATATTTTGGAAACATCTGTGGGACATAGTTCCCATCAGTTCGAAACAACTGCAAATCGCGAGTGACCGCACGTTTATTGAAAATAGATGGGCATCAATACCACGGACTGTACTTGACTCTCACGTCGAGAAAACTAGGCCTACCAGCTTTCTTGATGCCATCAAGAAGAATATTTTGCACTGATAAAGTATGGGATAATAATCGTCCCTAATGGTGGACATGTAGGCGATAACCGTCGAATGCTATTCTTCACCTTGCCTGTTCCCAGCATTCTTTCTCAGTGTTGCATTCAGTATGCGTGATACTAAAACATCTGTGTTGCATTCAGTATGCGTGAAACTAAAACAGCAACTTCTAGTTCTGCCTCTCATGTATCTCCAATTTTTACTTTGCTATTCGTCCAAATACTGACCTCCATTCCCTGTTTTCTTGGCTCCTACAGATTCAAGCCCTATCCTCTCAGGGTGGCCTATGCTGACGACGATCTACGGGTTCGGTCTTTACAAGTGGTGGATGTACGTATCTAGCTAGTGGGTCCTCCTCTCCCTCCTGCATCTCTTCCCCTTAGCAAAGTTCCTTTTTCTTTTAAGAAGAAAAATACCATGATAGTGCCTTTGTCATATCTCAGCCATTCTTCACCGTGATCAGATGAGCCAGCTTGCCTGTTCGGGAGGCCGTATCGTATCGTGGATTATTTACTGCTGGCTGGTTTGGTGTGAGAGAAAAACACTGTTCCTGGCTGGAAATTTACCATCGTTTATGAGCAAGCGAACAGGCTTATATCGCCTGGCTAATACGCTGCTGATATGAAAAATCTTCTAATGGGGAACGACCCTCGACACAAGTTGGTGAATGTAACGTAAGACTGTCTCCAACAACCGCAACCTAAAATACAAAACTCATTTGTCCTTTGGGTAGCGCTACAGGCAAAGAGTTCAATACTTTTTTTTTGTCTTCTCCAACAACAAGACCAAAAAGACAACCATTTCTGCAAATGGGTCTACAGGAGAGAGGATACTCAAATTTAGGTTATGTCTCTTCTGACACCCAAAATGGGTCTTCCACAGAGGTACTATGTTGGAGGCTATATGTATTGTGTTGAAGATTTATTTTGGATTTGGGTTTGGGTTCCCCAATAATTCTCCTGTTGGAGACGGCCTAACTAGCGGGTTTTTTTAATGTGCAAACGCCAATCATTTGTTAGCTGGAAACATGAATCTAGGTTTTATTCTTTATCCCATTTGTCACTCTTGCGGTATTCCTTTCGTGCTGGTGCGGTTTCTCTTGGCCATCATCATAGCTTCTGAAGGACTGTATGAACATGAATCTTACAGTTTGCACAGCTCTTTTGTCCGCCAGTTACTCCTACCCGCCTGTATGTTCTGCTTACTTGGGTTTGTTGGAAATCGGTCGAGTCCGAATGAACTTGTTTTGGTCATTTGGTGTGAGTGGTGTTCAGTGGTTTAGGTTGGAAGCTAGGCGTCGTTTGACAGGGATTCTTCACGAGAACTGATCCTGGGGAAGGACAGGAGAATCCTCGCGAAACAGGCCCTAGTTTCTTTTGCGTTTGTGGCGTGAATGCGTGATGCGCTGGCCAACCAGAAAACGGCCGAGCAGCACGGCTGCACGGGGCACGACAGTGTAGTGTGCAGGGGCACGATGACGAATTGACCATCCGTCCGTGCCTCGCACCAGCACAGCACACGGCGATGCGGCCCATGGAGGAAGGGGTTGGGTACTTGGGCTTGAGTGAGATGCATGCCGGGCCGGGGCCCGCACAAGCAGCAGGACGGGGCGGCGTTTCTGGAAGGAACGCCCGGCCTGGCAGCCGCCAGGGCCAGGTGCCATACTGCCATGTGGAGTTGGAAACTGGTGGATGATATGGATCTCTTCCGTGGCACGCACTCAGACCGGTTTCGTTTCCTCCATCGTCTAGGCGTCATTTGCGGTCTAGGTGCTTGCTTGTCCGGACACCGGAGGAATCAGGAACTGGTCCAGTTTCAGCAAACAGCGTTGCAGCGACTAGCCTCTTCCTGATTCGAACCTTGAGGTGGGCGCTAAAGGATCAGAGATTCGAACTCGACGGCATGGCGAACCCATGCTCCATCTCTCTCCCTGTCCAGTGCATTGTATGGGCCCGCACAACGTGCCGACATCGCAGCGATGTTCCGGTGCGACAGACCGCAACGTATTTTCCTTTGATCGAGAGACATGAATGAGTGGCACTCTCTCCTGGTCCTAGCATTTTGTTACGCGACGGTGACGAGCATCATCTGAAAACAACCCCAACTACGGCTAATAACTACGCACAGCCGACACCACCGCCAAGATTAGCAGAACAGAACACCAGGCCACCCCCGCGCGGCCGCGCTCCAGCCTCCCCAGCCCGCGCCCGGCCGGGCCCTCCCCCTCCGCCGGCGGCCGCCCGCAGCAGGGGGCGGTGCAGCGCGCTCAGCTTCGCGGCGGCGCGGGATCCGGTGCTTCAGCCACCGTTTCCGCAGGGCGGGGCTGCGCCCGCTCGCCGTGCCGCTCCCGGCGCCCCTGGGCCCGGACCCGGCCACCACCGTCCACATGTGGGTGGCCGCGGAACCCGCTGCTCCTCCTGCACGGCTTCGGCGCCTCCGCCACGTGGCAGTGGGCGCCCTACCTCCGCGCGCTCATCGCCGCCGGGTTCGACCCCATCGTGCCCGACCTCGTCTTCTTCGGCGCCTCCCCGACCGCTCCGACGCCTTCCAGGCCTCCGCCATCAAGGCCGCCATGGACGCCATCGGGGTCCCCAGGTTCGGCCTCGTCGGCGTCAGCTACGGCGGCTTCGTCGGCCACCGGATGGGCGCCATGTTCCCGTAGGCCGTCGACCTGGGTCGCCTTGGTCTGCGCGGGGGTCTGCCTCGAGGAGAAGGACCTGGCCGAGGGACTCTTCCCGGTGACTGGGGTCGAGGAGGCCACCGCGTTGCTCGTGCCGCGCCGACCGGAGGAGGTGCGCCGCCTCGTCCGCCTCATCTTCGTGCGCCCGCCGCTCATCATGCCCTCCTGCTTCCTCTGGGACTACATCAGGGTTGGTTATTACTTACTACTCGGTTTCAGTCTTTCAGTGTTCGGATTCTGTCAAATTTGTTGAATTTCCACCGTGTACTATGTTGGATTCTTACATTACACGGCTATAGAACATCTGGTGGGAGTGGGATTATAAAATCACATTAGGGGGGGAATACTTAGGCACCTCTAGATGAGAGAATGTTGTGTTCTGTGTGCTGTGTGGGATGGTAACTGCGTTGGATCGTAGTGTTTAACTTCTCTCTGCTGCACCGTGCCGTGCACATGCAAAGAGGGCCCCAAGTGGCCCTTCACACTTGGGCAGTTGTGCTGCCCCATTTTGAATGTCTGGGACTGAAACTGCTATGGCTTCGGCCATCTTAATCGCCTGGTTTCAGTGTAGCCAATAGACGCTTAACAATTCACTAGATATCTTATATTGTAATTATTCTTCTCCTGAATGAGAATTCTTCTAGTGGATGCTGGAAACTAGTGTTCGATCGTAGTTATTTCACTTATCTGTGGTTAACACGTAGATTTGGTGGAGCCGACAAAGCCTCACAATACTTACACGTGTCGATAGCTTGGGAGCATATCATCGTTTTGCCTTTGTCCTTGTTCGCATATTTGCATATGTTATTCGCTTCTGTGGAAACCATGATGTAGAGAATTTCCTATGTACTCTGATCTGATCACTTCTCTTATCTGAACTTTAAATTCTTTTGCAAGTGAACGTTTATTCCTGAACACGCAAGTTCATTTCCATGATGTGCCTCATCATTCTTTACTACAAAGCTACTTCTTTCCCTCCTAGAAGACTCTACAAAGCTACTTCCCACTTTGCCTTTTTCTTTTGACAAGGGCTCACTTCCCTTTTGATCAGGTACTTTTGACTGGAAGGGTAACTAAAACTATTCTTCTGGTAGTGGCTTGGTGGTTCTCTGGCTGCTGACATTAGAGCAGTATTTTTGCGATCTGAGTGCATTTCATAAGCTTACACATCTTTTTTTAACGCAAAGCTTACACATCTACAAGATGTACACTAGTGACATGGATGTGCTGCTTAAAAGGATATTTTTATACAAAAAAAACAATGTAGCCAACGAACTAGTGAGATTAATTCCAAGTAAATGGATACATCTCTATCTTAGGCAACGTCATCGATGTGAACCAAATTTTTATTCTTTCGGTGATAAAAGATGCAAATGGATGAAAAGTGAAAATTAAACCGTTTGAAAAGACCCTCACTTCACCAGCTTTTGGGATCAAGCAGGAGTGAGGCAGAACAGTGGCGAATTAGAATGCCCAGGAAGAAAAGGCCGGTGGTTGATCATTGGTGCATGCTTTTCCAAACAGCAATGGCTCAAATCCCATGAGCTTGGAGAGCAAAAAGAAATTTCCTATGTACTCTGATCTTATCACTTCTCTAAATCCATGATGTAGAGAATTGTAACATGTAATCTACACTCCCTGACGGGCCATTTTGGGGCCAAATACATAAATCCTAGTGACTAATGCTGAAGGCCAGCATGTTTATATCGTTACATTTGAGAGAACTGACTGCCGCCTGCTTGTGACAGTATATTCTTGAACTTTTTACCGCCCTGTTCGCTGATGCTGAAATTTGGCTTATGCTGATGCTTATGCTGAAATATTATGAGAGGGAAATACTGTTCCATGGCTGAAAAGTAGTTCTGAATAAGCTCAAACGAACAGGGCCAATTGATTTGCAGTCTCTTTCATTGATACTACTTTTCTCAATTCGATCTAATGCACCCGACGCTTATAATCTGGGGGGGAGCAAGATCGAGTGTTCCCAATGGAGCTGGCTCACAGATTGAACCGGTTCGCTACTACCTCTGAAACTCTCATAGTCGACATGAAGTTTACTTTACCAAGACCTGCCATGAAATTTGTTACGAAATTGCTGATCACTTGACAAATCGACAGGCATCTAGAGGGGAATTCCCGATTAGTTGTCATAAAGAATGCTGGGCATGCAGTCAAATATTGAGAAGCCCAAGGAAGTGTGCCGGAACATCATCGAGTTTTTCAAGGACCCGGTTGCTGGAGCTGCAAACGCGGACGACAAGGTGGGAACCTTTCATCTCTAACCAAGAGACTTGAGTTATGCCAATCTGAAGAGTTGCAGGATTTGTGATTTTTTACTTGCTCAATCCCTCGATTGCTCAACAGATGATGCACTAGCCCTTCTTTAAAACTTGCACGTAAACGAACATAGATCATGAAGCTTACTATATTCGCATGTTGGCTGGTTCCCGATGGTTAATCTTATAAATAACGTTGTGCTATGGTTCATCGCAGGTGTAGCTTGCACCAATGGCGGACGCGGACAGGTCTTCGCTGGGCATCAGTAGACGGCAGACAAGCTTGTGGCACGCAAACCAAGGCAGATACGTGGCAATGTACATCTCTCCGCCATTGTCTGATGTAGTAGAGTCATAGCAGTAGCGATTCATAAAGCACAATGTAACGGGAAACAGAGCAAACCAGAGTGGCTCAAATCCGAGTGAAATCCCTGTGTTGTTGCCGTTCTCGCATGCCTATCGCCCTCACGCGGCTACGTGTCCAGAAACTCTGGAGTGTTGATGTGTGGAAGCATATGATTTGGCCGTCCCTGTCTAAAATCCAGAAACTAAAACGCATCCCTCGCGTACAAGAGCAGTCTTTTTATATGGGCCAACGCAGTTGATTGTTCGTTGAACGTCCCCACGGCCCGTTGGCCCAACAATATACACACAAAAAAATGTTGAGCGGGAGGACCCAAAAAATTGGGGTGAGAGAGGCTCGAACTCTCGACCTCAGGATCACTCACGTTTAGCTATGAGACCTACGCGCTAGCCAACTGCGCCACCACCCCTTTGTGATGATTTGGTCTAATAAAATTTATATAGTCATAATAAAATAAATAGATTTGTACAATACTGTTCAAGACATTATCCTTCACTTAACCACGTTTTGTGTGTGCATGCCACAATGTTTATTCAAGTCTTTTGTTGAAATTTATGACAAGATGGTATTCCTAGGAAGTAAGAAGGAGCAGTTTCATAAAGGATGTAGATGATTGATAGAGATTGTCCATCAGTGATGGATCTAGCAATCATTTAGATGGGCTAAATTCTTCTTGCTCGTGCTCCCACATCTCATCTAGTAACTTTTTCTGCCCTGCTTCTGCAGCACTACTTCTACAGTCCCTGCGAATGAACAGTGTTTTTCTCTTACACATTTCAGCATAAGCCAAAATTTCAGCGAATCGAACAAGGCCGTTCATCTCCACACGCCTCATCTTTTTCGTTCTACCTATAAGGCTTAAGTTGCCAACAACATGATAACCAAGTTTTGGAACAATCCTTATGGTGATGTTGCTCCTGATGATGATAGTTGATAAATCTTTGGAGTCATTATTTGCAAACGTGAATTTTCCTCTTACTGTAGTTTGTCCTAAGTTGAATAATTTTAGGCCCTGTGTTAAATTACAACTGGATTATTATAATCTAAATTATGTATATTATTTTTATAATCAAGATTATGTATTCTAGTAATTGGAGTGTTTGGATTTCGATTATTGTTGGTTAAAGTGAGAATGGCTACAATCCAGCATTGTTTAGATCACAACTAGATTATTTTAGCTGATAACAACGGATCCAATCATGGCTTTCAACTCAATACATTTATAGAGAAGAGTATCAATATTAATGACCTGACTAGAAAACATATTTCATGCCAAATCTAATAAAAATACTTATTTTTAGGAGTATGTTGGTACATTTTGTATAAACTTAATCAAATCATAATGATTTTCTTTTAGAGTGCAGAGAGTATTATTGTACGTATTGTTTTACATCAACGACCTACCGTCCCAGACGGAAGTACGGCATTACAGCACACGCTCTGAATAATTTCAGCACTTGGCGCGCGCGATCTCTTGGATGAACCTGTCGAGGTTGACGCGCGACGACCCGCCCGTCGCGACGGCCGCCCTGGCCTTCTCCTTCCACTCCGCGGCCCTCCTCCTGGCCGCGGCGCCCCTCCCCTGGGCGCCCATCAGCTCCCTGACGGCCGCCTCCACCTCGCGGCGCCCCGCCTCGCGCGGCATCTCCAGGCCCACCCCCCACTCGTCGCACGCGTACCGGCAGTTGGTCACCTGCTCCGAGAAGAAGGGCCAGCACAGCAGCGGCACCCCGGCGCGGAGGCTCTCCAGCGTGGAGTTCCACCCGCAGTGGCTGAGGAACCCGCCCGTGGCGCGGTGCTCCAGCACAGCCTCCTGGTCGCACCACCCCACCGTGAGCCCGTGCCCGGCCACCGCCTCCGCGAACCCCTCCGGGAGCGCCCACCCGCCGGCGTCGCGCACCGTGTCCGGCCGGACCACCCACAGGAACGGGCACCCCGCGGCAGCTAGCCCCCACGCGAACTCGTCCATCTGCTCGCCCGTCACCACCGTGATGCTCCCGAAGTTCACGTACACCACGGAGCCCTCCTCGTCGGCGTGCCCGTCCAGCCACGCCGCGCACCGGTCGTCGTCCCTCCACAGGCTCGAGGTCAGAGAGGGCAGGTATGACGGCGGGGAGACCTCCGGGCCGAGCGGGCCGACGGTGAAGGTGTTGGGGAGGCGGGCCCGGATGGCGTCGAGGGAACGGCGCTCCAGGTCGTCGAAGGTGTTGAGGAGGATGCCGTCGGCGGCCGGGGAGTCGAGCTCGCACTGCTTGATGATGATGGTCAGCATGGTGTCGTCGGGGTCCGTGGTGCGGATGAACGTCGGGAAGTCGCGGAGGCGGGCGCCGGGCAGCATGCCGGAGATCCAAGCCACCGGGGTGTCCAGGTACCCGTTGGTGAAGCACGTCTCATCTGGGTGTATATGTGCGAGTTATTAATAATGCAGAAATGGAACCTAATGCCGACTTCAAACTGAGTTATGCGTATGATTGCATGAATGTGTATGCGATATTGCTGCTTATTTGTACTACAAAGATATCTATTATCTTATTAAGCTTCTACCTTAATTCTTATGGTGTAGAAATCACCACGTTAACCAGAGAAAATAAAATTAAAGAGTCTTCTACATGCATCAGCAATCACTATCATTACACAAAAAAATAACCCAAAAATGCCCTCAATATATTTCATCTATGGGCCTGTTTGGATCCACCGACTAAACTTTAGTTGGCTAAATTTAGATGCTAGGGATCCAAACGGCCTAGCTAAAAGACCAGCTAAAGTTTAGCCGAGTTTAGCTACTTCAACCTAGCTAAACACAGCTAAAGTCGAGTCTATTAGCTGGAGGATCCAAACACCCCAGCTCAAGTTTAGCCCGGAGAACTTTTTGCTGGTTAAAGTTTAGCTTTGAAATTTTAGCTAACTATACTTTAGTCGGGTGGATCCAAACAGGCCCTATGTAAATTGAGAATTTTGTGAGTTTGGCATTTGTACTATATGCACCCCCGGTAGAGCTACATCTACTTCATTAAACAATTAAGGGGGTGCTTGCATCCGGCGCTACTAATTACTAGTAGAGTCAAACACCCTAACTAATCCTTTAAATAAGAGCTCAAAATGAACTCTTTAAACGTTGGTGTCCACCGTTCATTATTCAATATTCATTGGCTTGCCGGAATCAGTGGGGAAAAAATTAGATGAGGATCTTCATACCCTCTAGACTATATATGATGCTTTTACAATAAAATGAGAAGTACAAGCTAATAAAAAGTTATTAATTGGCTTTCCAAAGCTGTTTATAGAATCTGGATTTTGAATAGCAATCTGGATTCTAGATTTTTTTTTAAAAAAAAAAGATGGATAGTTGGATTATAGATGGTTGAAGGTGTTTGACACCCATTATCTCTAAAGAGATGGATAGTTGGATTATCATAATCTAGCGGTTGGATTATAAAAATCTTCCCATAGAATAATCCATATGTTTGGATCTCATTCTCATAATTTTTAGGAGATCCAAACATGGCCTAAGGACTACTAACTATTAGCTACAAAATCGAATTGGGATAAGCTAAAAGGTCAACCAACAGCTCTGGTGAAAAAAAAAATTGTTGGCGTCCCCATGCTAACAATTAGCATGGTCCAAATATGGCGTTAATTAATTTGAGAAGAAAACTTAGCGCGTATTACTGCTATGGGAATATTCAACGCGCGCTGTAACTACGTTAATTGTCTAACTGAACTCTAGCCATATAATTGGTTACTTAATAATGTGGTGCATAAGATTGCACGTGATGATGTGATGTCGTTGTGCATTTAGAAATAGTATATTGTAGGCGCTAAAATAAATAGGGCCTATAAATTTTAAAAATAAAAAACGTAGAGCGGCCATTCACATCTTAAAGTCGTAGGAGTACAAATGTAAGCAACAGCCCATCTCCAATCAGTCTCATCTGACCTTGTCTGGTCAACCATCTCTCAGTGGGCCGTCCCAATGGGACACCGTGATCCCTTTTAGCTTGCTCGGCCGGACCAATGTTTTATTTAAATTCCCTTTATCTTGTTCCATGTGGAAGATAGTGTTATTAGGTTTGAGACGAAGGGTTGGACTTGGATGATGGCAATGGCATACATTATTACTTGATGATGGCAGTGGCATACATTATCTCCATGTGGAAGATAGTGTTGCGTGTTAATTTAGTCAAACGCGGGAGCATGTTTCTCCTTGTGCTTATCTACAAGGATTGAAAGGGTCCGTATACCAAATAAAAACGAGAAGAAAAAAATGCACATCCTCTGATACAGGAGTATCTCCCCAGCTTGTGTTTTTTTTTTCTAGATTATTATATATACTTAGACTATGAATGAAAGTGGAATATTACGTATGATGGTGCATTGGTCCACCATAGTTTTCATTTAAAAGATCGTTTGGAAGTTGATGCTCTCCAGCTTTTATTCTATTCGAAATTCAAAGTCCATTTTGCACATGATGCGTTAGCTTTTGGTGCTGCTGGGGTAAGTCTCGTCTTTCATGTCGTCAAGTGTTTAATCCTTGTAAGTAAAGTTCAGGTGCTCAGGAAGAACATAATTATTTTGAACAATAGAGGAACATAATTACTACTTAATTATTACTTAGTAAGTGCATTATATATATATTTAATAACGAAACACATAATTTAGTCATGGATCCAGAAGCTAGATCAATCAATCATGAACTGAATTATTAGAACTTAGCTCATGATCCAGAAGAAATGAAGAATGCAAACTACTACTGTAGTTATCATCAAACTAAAAGTTGATGGTCAGAGCTGCAAATTTTACGATGCACACCATATATCTTTTTTCTCGACCGTACCATGAGCTATGTATATTCACAATGGTTCCTCGCCACCGTGGGGGATTACTTTTGTAACGGTTACTCCAAATTCCACTTCTTAATGAAAAACGGGTCGAATGTCCGATCGAGAGAAAAAAATATCTGAATATCTGCAGATTACCTTTGAAAGGCACGTAGCCTCTCTCGACGAGCTGATCAAAGTTGAGGTACGCCACGAAGCCGCAGCCGCTGTGCGTGAAGAAGAGGTACGCCGGCAGGCCCATCTCCTTGGCGACGTGCACCACGTAGCCCATGGCGCCGTCGGCGACGACGCAGCTGACCGGCGGGACCCCATCCGTGCGGTTCAGCCGCTCGACGAGCCCCCTGACGGCGGCCGGGCCCGTCCGGCGCGTGGCCTCGCAGAGCGCCCAGATGTCCTGCGTGGCGTCGAGGTCGGAGGGCGGGAGCCCGTCCGGGATGGTCTCGAACCGGAAGCCCTCGGCGCCGGCGTCGAACACGCCGGCGCCCCGCGCGCGGAGGAGGCGCCCGTGGTTGTACTCCGTGTGGACGAAGGTGACGTGGAAGCCGCGCGCGTGCAGCGCCTTGGCTAGCTTCAGGAACGGGTTCACGTGGCCCTGCGCCGGGTAGGGGATGAGCAGGACGTGCGGCTGCTTATTGGTTGGCTGGGGCTCCGACGACGCCATGCTGCGCTGCGCTTCTCCTCCGGCTGTGTGGTTTAGGCCTTTAGGGAGGAGGAATGAGGCTGGGAGTAGGAGGAAGAAGATGTCAGTTGGTCAAGAAAGCCTTGCTGTCTTTAAAATAAAATGTTTTTGTTGGAAGCAAGGATGGAATCCTAGAACAAAGGGAGATTATAGTAATGCTATGCTCTTGTGGAGGGTGGACCATGGATTGAGCACGTCAACTAGCTCCATAAACCCATTCCCATGGATTGAGCACGTCAACTAGCTCCATAAACAAACTGATAAGGCGAGCAAATAAAATAGCTCCATAAAATAGCCGTTCTGGAGAAATAAGTTCAGCCTGCTGGTCCCATATGCATGGAAACGAACTCAGATGCAAAAACTTAAGTTTTGAGAACTGCACACTGATCCTGTTTCATCAATTTTCTGTTTTCTCCGTCTTATCATGACAATTGTTACACCAGCTGCAAAAGGCTGTACCATGATTAAAATAACTGATCTTGATCCAGCGTCTCAGTTACTTTGCATGTACTGGAAGATTATCACTTTTGGCTGGGATGTATATATTCTGGAAAATTATCACCTTCGTCCCATCTGTTAGTGCTGAATTGATTGAAGAAAATACTGACCACAAAGCACTAGTTACATTTCAGTTAGGTTTTGCACAAACGTGTTTCAGTTCTCAGTTACGTTTTGTCCAAACGTGTTTCATCTCCTGTTCATCGATGGCCATGGCGTACTTTGCGCTTAACCAAACAACATTGGTGGGGACAAGTTGTTGCAAGCCTCCGGGTAACTCGACAATGGTGTCCGGCCACACGGTGTGGACGCCTCACATCACATCCTCGGTGCCCTTGATTTGTCTCGTACTTTGTGGGTGGGACACCAACAGATTGGAGCTGGTTTTTATTTCCTCATCAAACATACACTTGCACAAACCTTTCATCGTGAAAGCAAAGCAATAAAATCTCTGAAACAGAACCAAAAGAACGGAAGAAACTCCGATTCTCCATAGTCACTTTGATAGTTATTTTTCATACATAGCCTTAGTTTTTTTAGATGGTTAAGTGCATAGCTTATGCAGAGACCGGAATAAAAAAATATATTTTTTCTAAAAAAAGGCTTAGTTTTCTTTCCATAACGTGCAGATTTTCTCCTCTCTAAAGACATAGCATTTATATATGTTTTCTCATCTCACCTAGGGTCTGGTTTCATTTTTTTTCGATAATACATAAAACAATTTTCTATGGATTTTTTAGAATCAAACTAGGTTCTAGATTTTTAATATCATGGCTTTTCTAAAAAAAAGTATATTTATACATTTTGAAAAAAAAAATATATATATAGTTTTTCTTTGAAGTCGGCTATCTCCACCATGAACCAACATTATTATAGTCTGATTTAGCCCCTCGTGTTTGATGACACGCCACATAAGATGGATTGGATGACGTGGCACTACGTAGGCTAAAGGTGCCATCTAAATTGTCTATCGGCCTGTTCGCTGGTTGGTTTCTAGACTGGTTTGGGACTGGCTGGTGCTGGTTTATTGTGAGAGGAAAACACTATTGACTGACTAGTTTGGGCTGGCTGAAACCAACAAGCGAACAGGTTGTATGTGTTGTAAAAACAAACTGTTTTAAAGGTTAGGATTAGGATATGACAAACTTTTGGTTTTGTACAGATGACATGAGAAAAAAGAAAATCAGACTTTGGAAATAGCTGGTGGGGAGGCAAATGTCCTTTTTTCAAGTGAATTCTTTTAGTAGGCCGTGCTACCAAATGTGGAAGCCGCGAGGGGCCCTGCGTGCGTCCGTCCACGGTAAGTGCGAGTGCGACGAGGAGTCCAGGTCCAGCCTGCGTGATTCGCGTGGATCTTCCGCCTGTGTGGTCACGTGCGGAAATAAAAGGCTCGTCACAGCAGGGCCAAGGCTCTTGCATATTCACCTCCTTTTCTTCAGGATTCTGGATTCAAACCAAACGAAGGGCCATCACAGCAGGCCCTGCTCGCTCGTGAGCGGCGGCACACCATCAAGGCCGTCGCTTTCTTGCCTGATCTGGTGTGGATTGTCGAAACGTGGCGGAGCTGTGTTAGCAGTATATATGGCCAATGGGCCGGCCCGGCCCGGCACGGCACGGGCCCGTGCCAGCACGGCCCGATAGCCAACAGGCCGGCACGGCACGCCGTGTCTCCCGGGCCGTGCCTCATAGGGCCACGGGCCTAGCCTTCGGCCTAGGCACGGCCCTATAGGCCGATTTCCGTGCTGGGCTGGCCCGCGAAGCACAACCAGAATCACGGCCCGTGCCAGCGTGGCCTGTTACCCTTTGCATTCACAATTTCACAAACAGATAACAGTTCACAGCTTCATAATTCATACATTCACAGCAGCGTCGTCATCCCAACAACGCTACAGAGCCGCTACCGACATCGATACTCAACAACGCAGCAACGTCGTCACGGATGTTGTCGTCGTCCTCTGGGAGCAGCCCTGCCGCGATCAGGTCATCGTTGCCGGTGAGTGGATAGATGACATCGTCGTCATCCGCCATGGCGACCTTGACCGCGGACGGCTGATCTCCAGCATCGTTCCTCAACAGTGCGCGCGCCCGCCGTGCCCGGTCTGGCGGTCTATGCCACAGGAAGAGGACGACGAGGCATCGGCAACCGACCTGCATGGAGGAGAAAAACAGAGTCAGAGAGATAGAGGTACAGATCCAAAGTCAGTGGAAGAGACACAAGAAGTGGAGAAGACAGATCTAAGGTTAGAGTTAGGGTTAGGGTTAGTGGAGAACCTGCGCAACCGGAGCCCGATGCCGGAGATGACGAGGGCCACCCAGAGGAGAGAGACCGATTAGAAACGACGGCGAACGGCGGAGGAGGGACGGACGGGAACACGATCACGAACTCACATAGTTCACCAAGAGCGAGAGAGGAGAGAGGGAGAAGGGAGGAGAGAGGGAGAAGGGAGGAGAGGCGGATCGAGGTCACCGGAGTTGGGGACGACAGACGAGATCAGTAGATCACGAGAGAGAGCTCAGATTCGCCAGATCGTGGATGCGGCCGATGCGGGCGAGAGAGAGAGAGAGTAGAGATTGCGCCGCGGCGAGCCGACGAGCGAGTGGGGATTAGGGTTAGGGTTGGGAGCGGACTGCGGAGCCGACCGACGGCGAGGCGACTGGGCGAGCGGTGCTCGGCTGGGCCACGGTGAGCGAGTGGGGAATTGGAGAATGTGGATTAGGGTTAGGGTTGGGAGCGGACGAGGAGGAGAGGCGACTGCGGACTGTGGAGCGGGAGAGGAGAGTGGAGAGGTGAGGAGGCGAGGCGACTGGGCGAGCCGCTTATATGCGGGGGCGAGGTGCGACACGGGGGGGCGCGGGGAGGCCGGGAGGCGGCACTGGCAGGCCAGGCCGCTAGCGGGCTGGCTGCTCTGTAGCAGGCCGTGCCGTGCCGGCCCACGTGCCTGGGGTAAGGCCCAGGCACGGCGTGCTCCTCCGGGCCGGGCCAGCCTGCCTCTAGCCTCCGGGCCGGGCCGTGCTTGGGCCGGGCCAAAAAACGGGCCTTGGACCAGGCCGACGGGTTCGAGCTGCATGGCCAACTATGGTTAGTAGCACACAATCTAGAGGAGAAATTCGGATCACTCCGACTCCACAACAATCCGCCCATGTAATAAGATCCGATACAATATACTCCCTCCGTTCCAAAATATCTGGGGTCTTCGCTTCCCGAGAAAAAAACTTTAACAAAATATATATTAAAAATATTAATATTTATGGTATATAATTAGTATCATTGGAAAGACATTTGAATCTAGTTTTTTAATATATTTGTGTGAAGATACAAATGTTACTCGTATTTTCTACAAATTGAGTCAAACTTGCGGTACAGAAACCAAAAGCGATAGATAATTTATGAGAGAGGGAGTAAGATAGAATCGGGGAGAAGACAGCCAGCACGGGAATAGGAGCTAAGAGGAAGATGCTAGAAGGTTCATGACCACATGGCAGGGTAAAGTAAAAATAGCCTCTAAGGTCACATGGCAGGCAATCCTAACTAGCTGGCACTCGGTGGTGGTGGTGGGTAGGTGACGAAACGGGGAGCCAGAACCAGAACCAGAACCAGAACCAGACCAGCGGGCAGTAGCGGCGAGGACTGGAGGCAGCAGAGATGCATGCATCTCCCCCATCTGGCCTGGCCAAGTCGCGCTCGTGCTGCGCGTGCTCCGCTCGGTGCTCAAATCAAACATGCCGGCCGGCGGCCCGGGGTGTGTGGAAAAGACGAACCGACTTTCCAGGCAGCCTCCTTCCTTCATCTGCACTTCTGCTCATCAGCAACGTACAGGTAGTAGCAACACTAGCGCGTAACGACGCCGTATTCCGCGGCAGTTTACCTACCGGCAAGCTAGTTACCGTGCCGGGGTATCGGCAACGGCGGACGCATCAAAAAGTTTTTATAAAGGGTAAAGGTAGATCAAATTCAAGAGAGATGTATTTACCGTCATTAATTACTGCGGAAACTTCGGCACCATGAAATTTAAGCGTGATTCCGCTTGCGGAGAGCTGCGGCGAGGGGAAGCCGTACGTATCGGCAGAAAAACGGACACGTCTCGTCGCGCGGTCGGCATCGTATATCGTACCTGATGTGTGATGGACAGGATGTATATTCACACGGATTTGTTGGTCTATCATCTCTTTCTGTTTCGAGTGGGGCAATCTCTCCCCGGCCATCTTGACGAGGATTGACGTCACACGTAGATTGTTTTTGTTGCATCTTGCCTAGCTTGGCCGTGCAAGCTAGCTGAACCTGGTCGCTCGTGCCAGTGTGTGTAGCGATCTGCGGCCCGTTCGCTTAGCTTGTTTGGCTCATAAGCCATAGCTTGAAAGTATCGTTGACCGATTTGATCCGAGAGAAAAATACTATTTATTGATTAAAAAATATATAATTTATAAGCCAAATAAGCCCAAGTAAATATGACGCTGGACCAGACAACCGGTACGCATCTTACGGATGGTGGAGTGCTGGTATATATATGAAGAAGCGATGAATCAAAGGTTTTGGATTTTTTTTTAAGCTTGTCATCTTAAGTGTCTGATACTAATCTACTAGATAATGCTAGTATTATTAGGTGACGAGGAGAAGAGGACACTAAAGTCTGTGTCACTACGTTTTTGTCGTGCCGTGGTAGCAATGCAAGGAAACTTCGTTCAACTTGGCAGCATTGGAATTCCTGTATTACTTTAGACATTGGCTTTTCTTGGACGTCAGTAAAGTTCGAAGACCAGCGCCAATTAAGTAGCGTTAGCCTCCTAGGGCGTTCCTTCAAAGCGTGTCACATGTATGGTTAAACTCTTTTTCTTCTTAATTATAATAATACGTAAATCTTTTGCGTATTCAGAAAAAAAAAACTAAGTAGCATTAGCCTCCAAACAAAGGGTAAGTGTGCAAATTACCTGATGATCTGTAAGCTTATGAGGCCTTCCTTGCAATCCAAACGACCGTTCAGCTGGTGGCCTCAACAGTGAATTTTGGATGATTCTGGATGATTCAATAGTGTTCTGTGAGAAAGAATAAGCTAAAACAAGCGAAAACAATCCGATAGTAGACCAGCCGAACGCAGTGCAAGTCTTTTTTTTTTGAAAAAAAACAAAGTAGACGCTCGCAAACGTGCATCCAAGCTCATCATCCTTTTGAACAAATATACACACAAGGCAACTAATTCCTTGTTTTTTACAGTAAATAAATTCCTTATGTTGTGTGGTCCATGCATAAAGTAACTATATGGACTCGTCTACTACTGAAAGAATGAATTAATAGCACCAATAATTTATAGAACAAATAATCTTGAAAAAATACGATCACATGTGTCTCACATGTAACGGATTAATGGCTTAATCGATAGGTATATGACTTAAGTTTGAATGGAATGATTCTAAACAGGCTTATTTTTTTATAAATCTAATCAAACTTATAAATATTTGACACCTCGAAAAACAAAATATATAGTTATATTTTAGGAGAGATGAGTACACTACCGGCATGTTTGATACAGTCTCATTTCCCGGTGACAAAAATACTTCACGTTTGGTACAGCCTCACTAGTCACTACGGTAGAGTCGTGAGGTGAAACTACCTTGAATCACGCACCTATATTGACACTGTTACTCCGATCGAGGCCCACCACGCTGGCACCACTCTCCGTCCTCTCTACAATAAATAGTACAATATCTTTTCCTCGGAAATATTTAAGTCATATATTTCTGAGGTGACACAAATATTTCAGAGCTAAGAAGAGAGCGCAGGAAATGGAAATCATTTCTGGTCCCAGTCGTAACACATGGGCTCATCATCTTCACGGAATCACGGTTCGTAACACATGGTCTTGCCGGATTCTTTTCCGAGGCATTTTCACCGGAGTTTCGACCGAGCATCTCCGTAACTGACATGCACGGCGCTTCCTGGTCAGGAAATGACAGTGAAGTCTATTGGTCTCGTGCCACGTGGAGAATCCTCATGCAGTCGGGGGAGAAAGCACGCTGCACGCGCCGTTGGCGTTGGCCTGCGCCCTGCGCTGCGCATGCCATGCGATGTGGCTGGCCGGGAAGGGAAGCCACAGGGAGAGGCACAAAGTTGCGCTGGGCCCGGGATCCCACACTCCGACCAGGCCCGTGCCATGCGCGCCACCAACCAGGCCCCTGCCCCACCCAACACGTGGTCGTGAGGGCAGTCCCAATGAAAGAAACTAGTAGTTTCTATAACATAGGATACCGCGCCAAAAAAGTACTGTTTTCCAACCCATGGTTTCTATGAGTAATAACTATTTTCTCTTTCTCTCTCCCAACTCTATCTTTTCCTCCAATGGGAGTGCGACACGAGCTCCCTAGAAACTGGTGGTTTCTCCCCAATGGCGATTTCATGGTTTCTTAGTGCATTGGGTCAAGAGTGATGTGGGCACGGCCGCGGCTGACTCATCGGCTGGTCGCCCTCGCAGCTCGGTGGCTGGTGGAGCCCGACAAAAGTGGCTGGGTCCACACGTCAGTTCGTGCTTGCACGACTGGAGCCGCTGGCAGGGGTCCCAAGCTCTGTGAGCCGAGCCGGTTCTGACTTGTGAGCCACTTCGCCGTACCTGGCGTGGTCCATCCTCACGTGGACGTGGCAACTGCTGTCTGGCGCTGAGCCTGAGCAAGCCCCGCTGCCGAGTGCGTGCCGGGGAGGCGGCGGGGACGCGAGGGCAAGCGGAAAGGATTTCCGATTTCTTTACCAACCACGACCAAACGAAGGCTGTGATTTAGAGCTTGTTTGGTTAGCTTTTAAAATTTGACAGTCAAAAAATTTGACAACAAAAAGTTAGCCCTTGTTTAGTTCGCGAAATTTGGATTTTGGGGCTACTGTAGCACCTTCGTTTTTATTTGGTAAATAGTGTCCAAACATTGACTAATTAGGCTTAAAACGTTCCGGCTCGCAAATTTCCCACCAAACTGTGGCAATTAGTTTTTCTTATTCGTCTACATTTAATGGCTCCATGCACGGGCCGCAAGCATTCGATGTGACAGGTACTGTAGCAACTTTTTGGATTTTGGGGTGGAACTAAACAAGGAAGCTATAACATTTGCCACAGATTTAATAATTAATTGTAAGGTGTTGGTAAATTTTGACAACAATCTATATAGAGACAAAAAAAAAAGAAAACTTGACTTGCCTAGGTTTTAGCAACCAAAAAATTGGCTATCAACCGATCAACCTCTTAATGTATTGTTATCCTCTCAATATGATTCCACTTCATTACCGTTTATATTTACACTTGCCAACCAAACAACACCGTGACTCCGTGAGTCACACATTCTTCGTTTTGGCCTTGAATATGTTAAATGTTTGTAGATTCAAAATACAAGATTGATGTTGTGTATAACTTGCTAATATTTTTAAACATATAACTCTTTTCTGTTTGATGTAATTTATTTTTCTATAATATTGGATCTAGTCAATTTCATAACAAATACATACCATGTCGACTTCTAATTTACTTAATTTTATCAGAAAAGCTAGCTAATTAGTTGTCCCAACCTTTAGATAATTTCAAGTTTGTTACTCCTATCGTCCTGAAATATAAGGTATCTCAGTTTATCTTGAGCCAAACTATTTTAAACAAACCAAATATAAAAAAAAATTATTAACATCAACCATATCAAAGAGCTAAGTTATGAAAATATATTTTAGAATATAGCTAATTATGCTTATTTGATGTCATAGTGATCATTGTTTTTTCTATAAATTTGGTCAAACTTGGTATAATTTGACTTATGACAACTTAAAATCTCGTTTGTTTCATGACGGAGGGATTTTTGTATCACTCTGTCCTGGAATATAAAGTATCATAGCTTCAAAATTTGTCCTAAATTATATGGTATTCTATATTGCTCAGCATCATCCATGCATATCTGCCTTTTAAAATCCAGCTATGCATGTATCCATACCATGCTTTTTAAACACCATCTGGCTCATGTAATCGATACACAAATTCAATAGCATGCATGCCTTTTAAAACTATGTCGGCCTTATTTAAAATTACTTGATACCTTGTATTTCAGGACAAGAGAGTAAGTATTTAGATTGTGATCAAGAAAATTTACCGTTAGGCTATAATTTAGAAAGGAATTTTTGCGCACTAATTTTTGAACAATGTACTTTTCAAAACACAACTTAGCTTCGATCCAAAGTATATATAGTAGAACAAAAACGGACTACCTCGCTAGTTAAATAAAGAAGAACTTGGAACCGGCACTAGTCGGAAAGCTTGAACTGGCTTTTGTGGTGAACTAGAACAATGGATTTTTTTTTTACGAGGAATGCAACGACCAGTTCCATATTCTGGAGTTAGTTTGGATTTTGGAACATTGGAACTATAGACTGATACAAGATTTATTGTGTCATATCATACGTGATATAGTTGGGCAGATCCTCTTATATTATATATACTCCGTTCATTTTAAATTCGAATTATTAAGCTGTTTTATGACTAAGTAAAGAGTACAACAAAAGACTAATTTATTTCTAACTGATTAGTTAGTTTGGTTGTCAACTTATTTAATTTTATAGTAATACATAGTTAACGATATAAACCCATATCATTATTTCGGCTACCAAATTTGCAAGATGGTGTTTAAAAGGTACGTATATATGGATAACCAGATATGATTGAACAACATAGAATATCTTATACTTTAATATAATTTTAAACCTTCAATGCCTTGTATTTTAAGATATTTATATATTTATATATAATGTATTGATAAATAGGCTAGTATGACATGTGGCGCTCTGCCTCCCTACCTCCGCCTTCTCCCTCGCCGCCCCCGGCCACCGGCTACCTCGCTGCTGGTAGTGCCGCCCACCTCCCACCCCGCCCCTCGCCCCTGCCCTCTTCCTCGTCCTCGCCCCCGCTGCCGCTCACCGCCCCTGCCACCGTGCCGTGGAGCTCCGCTGAAACCCTAGCGCGCCCATGACAACCTCCTTCTTCTCCCCCCTCCTTCTTCCACGACGTGCTCTGGCCATAGGCGCCCCCACCACGACCTGACCCGGTCGCCTCCGCTGCCGCCAGGACCTTATTAACACCGCCCTCCCGCCCGTCCTACCACCTGGCCGGTTTGCCTCCCCCGAGCCCCTTGTCTTCTAAGCCCGTCGGGGTAGAGAAGAAGAGAGTGAGAGTCGTAGAGAGAGGGCGGCGCCGTTGTCGTCAGAACCCTCACACCGCCGCGATCTTCTTCGTCTCCGGCACGGACACGGGCGTAGCGTGGGAAAGGGTCGATGTCGCCGTTGGAACCCTAACGCCGCAGCCATCTTCTTCTTTTTCTTCGGTGCGGGCGCAGGTGTGGAATGAAGAGGGAGACGCGCGGGAGGGGGTCACGCCGTCGCGTACTTGAGATTGCGTATGACGATAGAGACAATTCCCTGTGTGCCATTAAAAAAGATCGCAATGCCCTGTGTGCCCCTGAAAAAAGTTCAGCGGTCTTCAGCGCCACTGCTCCAACTTTTTCGTGCCCTCCATGCCACTTCCGTCAGTTTGGGCTCTAACGCTGTCAAACTGCAGGTGTGAAAAAGACGAAAATGCCCTTAAGTGTAAATATGTCATTAATTTTTTTGAGCATCTTAACCACTTCAAATGAAAAAACTCAAAACTAGAAAGTTGCAGATCTCGTCGAGATCTATAATTTATATATATATATAATATTTTCATTTAATTCCGTAAAAAATATGATTTGATATGATTAATATATCTTAGAAAAATCATATTATTTTTTTGTGAAATTAAATGAAAATAATTTTTATATAAAAAATTATAGATCTCGACGAGATCTACAAATTTCTAGTTTTGAGTTTTTCATTTGAAGTCGTTAAGATGCTAAAAAAAAATTAATGACATATTTAGACTTAAGGGTATTTTTGTCTTTTCACACCTGCAGTTTGACGGCGTTAGAGCCTGAACTGACGGAAGTGGTATGGAGGGCACGAAAAAGTTAGAGCAGTGACGCTGAAGACCGTTGAACTTTTTCAAAGACACAGGACATTACGATTTTTTTTTTAATGCCACACAGGAATTCCCCCGCGACGATACCCAGTTCAAAGCGGTTCTAAATTTTTCCGTTTCATGACCAAGATTTTCGCTCGCACGTGTGCGATGCAAAGAGCACAAGCCGTCAACCATTTGGGCAGCTCGATGGATTTGTAGCCAAGCCGAACTTCCACGCCTAGTCTCCTACCAGATACCGTACCGAGCCCGCACCTACGCTCTTTCTCTGCCGTCACGCCCCACATTGTCATAGACGTAGACTCGCCACCAAACCCTGGTGGTACGACCGCTCTAATTGCAGCCACAATCCCCAAACTACCCTTCCCCCTCCGTTCCATTTCCACCGTCTCGTCGCCACCCGGCGGCAACTACCCCACCCCCTCCGTCGTCGTCGCTCACGGCTACCAACCCCTCCTCCTCCGCCCGCCAATAAGTACCGCCCCGCTCGCCATCTCCATTTCCTCAGAGGAGACGCCCTGCACTGCACGCCTCCTCCCCCATCTACCACTACCTACCCATCTACCACCTCTCGCTCGACCGCCTCGCTCGCAATGGCGCTGGCCACCAACTCCGCCGCCGCCGCCGCAGCAGCGGCCGTATCCGGCGGCGCGGCTATCCCAGCCGCGCCGCGCGGCCGCGTTCCTCCCGCTGAAGAGGCGCACCATCTCCGCCATCCACGCCGCCGACCCGTCCAAGAACAACGGGCCCGCCGTCCCCGCGGCCGCCGCCGCCAAGTCCTCCGCCTCAGGCTGTGGCCACGCCGGAGAAGAAGCCGGCGGCTCCGGGGAAGTGGGCGGTCGACAGCTGGAAGTCGAAGAAGGCGCTGCAGCTCCCCGAGTACCCGAACCAGGAGGAGCTGGACACGGTGCTCAAGACCATCGAGACGTTCCCGCCGGTCGTGTTCGCCGGTGAGGCGCGCCACCTCGAGGAGCGCATGGCCGAGGCCGCCATGGGCCGCGCCTTCGTCCTCCAGGGCGGTGACTGCGCCGAGAGCTTCAAGGAGTTCCACGCCAACAACATCCGTGACACCTTCCGTATCCTGCTCCAGATGGGCGCCGTGCTCATGTTCGGTGGTCAGGTGCCGGTCGTCAAGGTACCAACCAACCCACCAAAATCCACCAGACCACTACTAAATTCCAGTCACCACCAGGCATGACGGTTTGCCAGATCTGATTCGACCTGTTCCGACGTTGTTGTGCATGGTAGGTGGGGAGGATGGCTGGCCAGTTCGCCAAGCCAAGGTCCGAACCGTTCGAGGAGAGGGACGGCGTTAAGCTGCCGAGCTACAGGGGCGACAACGTCAACGGCGACGACTTCACGGAGAAGAGCCGCGTGCCAGACCCGCAGAGGATGATCCGCGCCTACGCGCAATCGGTGGCGACACTCAACCTGCTCCGCGCGTTCGCGACCGGAGGGTATGCTGCCATGCAGCGCGTCACACAATGGAACCTCGATTTCATGGATCATAGGGAGCAAGGTGATAGGTGAGAAAAAACACCCCTTTTCCTGCGTTTTTCAGTAGCGCTTTTGGTGTGGTGTGGAGGTTGTGAAGTCGCTGTCGTGTCAGAACGAAAATCTCTTGCACACATCTCGTTATCACGATGATATGATGAAGAAAAATAACTAGTTATGCAATATAGGTTGCCAGTGATAGCACGGATCCGCCTCTTTTGGTGCTAATTTCAAAGTGGATGTAACTATTCTTAGATACTGAACATTTTGATGAAAGTTTAAAATATGGATGGAACTAGAACCATTCTTAAAATAGAGCAATGGTGTTCAGCATTTTTTGTGGTTCTTATCGTTTGTTAGTTGTCAATGGCGTAAAAATCACGTGGCTCTTTTGGGCCATAAAAGTCAGTAGTACGAAGTTGGGTATAAGTAGCTGCAGTAGAACATGTCGGATCTTTCCCTTTACATGTCCCTTTCTTTTGAGGAAGCTTCTAGCAGGGCATCGCTGTCTTTGAGTGCATCTCCTTGTTGCATATGTTGATTTTTTGTTTTGTTTGCGTAAACAAGGTACCATGAGAAAGTATTATTGTCAGTCAATAAAACATGTCACTGGTAATCTGACCATGAAATTCCTTATTGGTCATATTTAATGCATACAATTTTTCTTTCGGTTCAAGGTTTTGATTTACACATGGCAATGTAGTCTATACTGTTTAATCGATGTACTTTATAATATTTTTGTGGACTAAGTATTTGGATTTTCCTGGAAAATTGTTGCCCCACCAAAGTTTTCACAAGTCTCCATCAGAAGGGCACATGTAAAACAACAATTTGTAACCAGAGATACAAGAATAGCTTCGCTAATCATATATTATTGCTACATGATTACATCGAATGTTTATCTAATTTTGGTTGAATTAAAATTTTGTCCGTGTAGCATGGATCCGCCTCTTTTGGTGCTAATTTCAAAGTGGAAGTAGCTATTCTTAGATACTGAACATTTTGTTGAAAGTAAACATATGGATGGAACTAGAACCATTCCTGAAATGTTTAGATTTTTTTTTCCTGTGGCCTGACCATGTAAATAAAGCAATGGTTCTCAGCATTTTTGGTGGTTCTTGATTGTTTGTTGGTCGTCAATGCGGTAAAAATCACGTGGTTTTTTGGGGCCATAAGTCAGTACGAAGTTCGGTACAAGTAGTTGCAGTAGAATATGTCAGGATCTTTCCCTTTACATGTCCCTTTCTTTCAAGGAAGCTGCTAAACAGGGCATCGCTGTCTTTGAGTGCATCTCCTTGTTGCATATATTGGTGTTTTATTCTTTTGCGTAAACAAGGTACCATGAGAAAGTATTATTGTCGTCAATAAAACATGTCACTGGTAATCTGGTATTTTCTAGTATAAAGTTACTTCATTAGAGTATGGTGCTCCACCATGAAATTCCTTTATAGATCATATCTAGTGCATACAATTTTTTCTTTCTTTTCAAGGTTTTGATTTAGTCACGGAGATGTAGTCTATATTGTTTAATTGATGTACTTTATAATATTTGTGGACCAAGTATTTGGCTTTTCCTGGGAAGTTGTTGCCCCACCAAAGTTCCCATAGGTCACCATCAGAAGGGCACATATAAAACAACAATTTGTAACCAGAGATTTACATGTTATGATACAAGAATAGCTTAGCTAATATTATACTGTTGCTATATGATTACATGAAATGTTTATCTAATTTTGGTTGAATTAAAAATTTGTGTTTGCAAATGGTCAAATGAATATCATAATCTGATGGTTTGAGTATTTTCATTGGATGGCATATAGGTACCGTGAATTGGCCCATAGGGTGGATGAGGCTCTTGGGTTCATGACTGCAGCAGGACTTACCGTTGACCACCCGATAATGACGACTACTGACTTCTGGACCTCGCACGAGTGCCTTCTCTTACCCTACGAGCAGGCTCTTACCCGTGAGGACTCCACCAGTGGCCTTTTCTATGATTGTTCAGCCCACATGTTGTGGGTTGGTGAGCGCACTCGTCAACTTGATGGAGCTCATGTTGAATTCCTCCGTGGTGTGGCCAACCCTCTTGGCATAAAGGTCGATTTTAAATCCTTTGTTTCTATTGATTAAGTGAAATCTAAGCACTGTGCTTGTCCTGTCATCCTGACTGTCAAATTGGCATGTAATTTGCGGAATGTAGGTGAGTGACAAAATGAATCCCAGTGACTTGGTGAAGCTGATTGAGATTCTGAACCCTTCAAACAAACCCGGAAGGATCACCATAATTACAAGGATGGGGGCAGAGAACATGAGAGTGAAGTTGCCTCATCTAATTCGTGCTGTCCGCAATGCTGGATTGATTGTCACATGGATTACTGATCCTATGCATGGAAACACCATAAAGGCCCCTTGTGGCTTGAAGACTCGTCCTTTTGACTCCATTCTGGTGAGTCACCTTCCACTGCGAATTTCTTCATTTATGCATTTCTGTTATGATAAGGTTGAATGAGTCTCAGTTTTGTTTGAGCGTTCATATGTCTATCGGGAATGTGGAATGATATCTAAAGTTCCTATCCATTCTTTTGCTCTGCGTTTCTACTTGTAAGTCTGTAAGATTGCAGGACTTTAGGGCATACGTTATCTGCTTATGATTTAATAGTAGGATCACTGGGCTACTTATCCTCCACAGGTCAATAAAGTACTTGGCTGGGCTGGGGCTAATGATCTTGTTCAAATTCATTTTTAAGCATAATTTGGGTCTGCATTTTAGGTGCTGCTATTAATGTGTTTTCAGCTTAAGTTCTGATACAAGCCATTTGCTGATGTCTTTTCAGCTTCATGAATGGATGTTAAAATGCCACTCTAAGAGTAATATATTTGATCAATGAATTGGTTGAGAATAGATTTGATCAATGTATTTTCACTGGAGTATTTACACTTTATCTAGAAACATTCCATCCTGGCCTTCCAACTTATATCATTGCTCTAATCACGAACTCCATTATATATTTAACAGGCTGAAGTGCGCGCATTCTTCGACGTGCATGACCAAGAAGGAAGTCACCCAGGAGGCATCCACCTTGAAATGACTGGGCAGAACGTGACCGAGTGCATTGGTGGATCACGGACTGTGACCTTCGATGACCTGAGCGACCGCTACCACACCCACTGTGACCCAAGGCTGAACGCCTCCCAGTCCCTAGAGCTCGCCTTCATCATTGCAGAGAGGCTCAGGAAGAGGAGGATGCGGTCGGGGCTCAACAACAGCCTGCCACTGCCACCACTAGCTTTCTAAATAGCCAGAGCCGAACAGAGAGGGTAGGAATAGTTGCGGTGACTCGAAAGAGGCGATCGACGCCTATTTATTTGTTGATGCTTGGTGTGGTGGCCTGGTGGGTGCTCTTGGCACAAGTTACATGCTGGGGAGCTATAGGAGGTACGTGTTGTGTTGTGGAAGACAGTAGCTAGCATTATGTGTTAGCATTATGTGTTGCTGTAATTGTATGCCTTCGTTTCCTGTTTTGGATGCGTGACTTGCCGACTTAGCTGCTTCTGGTGTTTTCACCTTGGTAAGGAGAGAATAAAGAGATAATGGTAATGCAATGTTTGCTGGTGCTCAATAAATTGATCCCCTTGATGGTTCTATTTGTTCTCTTCTGCTGCACCTCTCCCAGATGCAGTGGTGTGAAATGCTTGTTCGTAACTGTGACCTGTAGTTGCAGCTGCCAGCACCACTGTGCTTACAAGCTTTTGTGGAGTTAATTTGGAATGGAGGGATACCTAGTAGCTGTATTTCTCAGCAAAGTTCCGGACTGTAGAAAACGAGCGAGCAGGCAACAACTTCCATGCAGAACTCGACATCTACTTCCATCTTACATTACAGGCACTTTGTCGTCTCCAAAGCTAAGCAGGACGGCTTTGCAATGATTAACACGAGTGGTACCACCAAACGCCAATAAGCGTTCTTCATCTCCACAGTCAAGACCAGTGACGGACTGACCGTACATACAGCAAACTGACGGTGAAAAACCATTCCTTTTCTTAAAAAAAGGGTGTAAACTCCACTGTGCTATGTAAGTTCGATGGAGCAAGCCTTCAGTTCTAAAGGGCTCAAATGGAGTTAGGTTTTGTGACATCTAATTCAGTTTAAATTAGGCTCGTATGGGGGATTAGTCCCACATTGGTTGTTTAGGATGTGTATTAGTCTATTAGATCAACATATAATATATTAACTTCAACCGATATATTGAATCAGTATTTAGTTGCAATGAAATCTGGTACTCACTCCATTCAAATATATATGACGTTTCAGACATCTAATTAGACTTGGATTGCGTGTAGTTTAATTTTGCTGTCTAAAACGTCATATAATTGACTGGAGGTAGTATTACAGGTTCCCTTCTATTAAGCTGTATTATATTTATATGTGAACACTGAAGGCAGTAGATGGGTTAACGAAGATCATGATGGTTGCATTAGGCAGCAGTGCAGCACGGCAGAAACAACGAATGAATGCCCAGAAACACTTTAGCACACTACTCTAGACCGATCTGAAACTTTATTAGAGTGCATACCATTTTTTTCCAGCGTAACCGCTGAGGCCAATTTCTCAGCGAAGCTCCGGATTAAACGAGATGAGAAACCAGGCGACAGTAACTTCCATTTTACAGCATCTTGCGATGCCAGGCAGGCAGGATATCACCGAGCACAGTAACTTTCCCATCTCCAAAGCTAATAAGCAGCATGACTTTCTTGCGATTAATAATGGTCCGTACCAACAACTGGAACTTCATATGCACAATCATGATCAACCCTGGTGGTACATGGAACGGGGACTTGCAAGTGCTATGTGACCCTGACCTCAGAACAGGAGAGCGCCCCCCTGGTGAGATCAGACGATTTCATTCTTCAATTGCATTTCGATTTTCAAACCAACATCGGTACAAATAGCTTATATGCTCAAATATATGTTCAAGTTGAGGAGAATTATTAGTCTGTCTCAAATTAGAGAGCCAACGACTAGAAGGTCGCTGATCAGTACCAGAGACAAGCAACACTTCCATCAAAACTACAAGAAAACAAAGCGCGGCGTTGCGGCGTTCCTGTGTGGAGTGCCTCCCATTGTGAGGCCATGTTTTTGTAAATCTCAAATGCGGTGGGGCAGAGGTTACGAAGAGCGGATTGTGTCCAAATATAGTGTTAATGTCCTGATTTGTAATCTGAGCTGTATATAAATATTTACGACTTGTTCTAGAAAGATAAAGTTCTAGAGTTATTTCTACTCCGGAATTGTAGAGCACTGAGTTTATCTACATTGCATTGCTGAAGAAGAGTGTGGAGGTTAGATGAAACCAAGCATTTCATATTACAGGTGCCAATGTGACTGATAGCTCTTGGAAGTTGGAACCCTGATATACATAAAGAGATAAATGAGAGCGTGAATAAAACATTTCATATTACAGGTGCTAAATTTATGTACTGTGAAACCTGTAGTTACCATACATATAAGGGATTATCTAAGTACAATTGTTAGCAGAGCAGAACATAATCAAGAGATCATGGATCACTCTTGCAAAGCATTATTATCAGCGAATCCTCAAATAAGGAAAGAGTCAAATGATGCATGAAGAAACATGAAGTAATTCATTGCCACAATTTTTCATAAGGAATAGATAGCAGTAGTACAATATAACTAATACAGAAAAAACAAATGTGCAGAATGCTAATGTTTTTGGCTTGAATTTGCCTTTCAGCTTTCAGAAGATTTTTTTCAGTGGTGCAGCTTGATTTCACTGAGTGATAACGGATAAGGTTATATATATATAAAAGTAAGAGCATAAAAAGCTTAGAACATTTGTTTCAGAAAATGTGGTCGATATAAGAGCATAAAACAAAATTGAAGTACTGATTACTGAAGGGTGGGATCGACTAAAACTAAAAACATGCATCACTGACAAAGTACAGTTTGCTAATGGTCAGATATAACAGCTGCCTCTTTACCTTGTATTCAGGTTTCTCTTGAACCATTAGCAATTTTTAGCATGCAGGATGCAGCTCACATGAAAGAAACCTCGTGAGTGATAATCTTCTTAATATTCAAATGGATATCTTTCGTACATCTGGTAGTGATAACTGTGTTAACATTAGTAGTGTTTCTGCAATGATGTTTTTGGATAGAAAATGGAACTACTTATAGTGATCCCTCTTTTATAGCGCATATACAATTTGTTTCCCCTTGCAGGGTATTCAATAAAAAAAAGTCTAAGATAAGTTAATTTGCTCCCAGAACTCCAAAAGTCATAAGTGGGAAACTTTAGTGGCTCATAGCCAAATACTACGCCTATTCACTTCCCTAACGATTTGTTTGTCCCTAGGATGGTCACATATACAAGAGTTTAATCACTTGAAAAAATTCTAGGGGCACTAAATCAGCAGAAACATTATGGCTTGCAAGATGTGTCTGGATATTATTCTTTTTTTTAGTTACCAATAGAACATCAGTATACAAGGTTTGTCTAACTGAATATATTGGACAATATTTTTTTAGTCCTTTAATCCCAAAGTGCCAATTGATTCATAATTAGCATAATGATAGTGTGATTTATGTCCAAATCCTATGAACCAATATTCCTAAGGAAACCTGGAATAATTGATAAATGGAAACGAACTGCACGGTAATCTCCAATGTGTTAGTAGAGATTAGAAAGACCACAGGGCGCCACTGCAGCCGAGTAGGGAGCAGAGTAGGGTACCTTGATTTTATATCTCAAAAAATGTTATTTTATAAGGTCAAATTCACAAGTCATAATACCATGAGCAGCACTTTATTGATCTGTGGCGGGCAGTTATAAACCAAGATTTTTGCCTAATGCCTCTGGGTAGAAGTGCAGCATTTGAGTATTGTACAGTGCCTACTTACTGGTGTTTGATTGTGGTAGAAAATACAACATGATGCCCAAAAAAATAAGAGTCCTATGATGCAACCATTGCCAAGTTCCATTACTCAAAAATATGATTACTCAAAGACATGGAAATTTCAATATTGATAATTCAAAGCTCGAGGTTATAAGCTAGGGAACACTTCATTTTCCAATTTTCCATAGGGTATTGTTGCCATTTATTGCAGATGGATGTAGCAAGGAAGAGCTAGTATGCATGCTATGTACATGATTTCCACCGTATCGCTTGATAACCTTTGTGGCTCAAGTATTCATCAGCATATCAGAGGTCGATCTTTTGATCTTTTTTTGTTATCTTTGTAAAGATGTTGTAGATCCAACTATCCAAGTCCAGAACCGGTAAACGGAATTGATTTGCCTTTGAATCGGCAACGAGAACAACAACAACAACAACAAAGCCTTTAAGTCCTAAATAAGTTGGGGTAGGCTAGAGTTGAAACCCAGCAGAAGCAATCAAGGTTCAGGTAAGTGAATAACTATTTTTCAAGCACTCCTATCTAAGCCTAAGTCTTTGGGTATATTTCATCCTTTCAAGTCTCCTTTTATTGTCTCTACCCAAGTTAACTTCGGTCTTCATCTGTCTCTCTTCACGTTACTATCCTGGCTTAGGATTCCACTACGCATCGGTGCCTCTGGAGGTCTCCATTGGATATGTCCAAACTATATCAACCGGTGTTGGACAAGCTTTTCTTCAATTGGTGTTACCCCTAATCTATCACGTATATCATCGTTCCGAAATCAATCCCTTCTTGTATGACCGCAAATCCAACGCAACATATGCATTTCCATGACACTTATCTGTTGAACATGTCGTCTTTTCAGTAGGACCAACATTCTGTACCATACAACATAGCAGGTCTAATCGCCTGTCTTATAAAACTTGCCTTTTAACTTCTGTGGTACCCTTTTGTCACATAGGACACCAGATGCTTGGCGCCACTTCATCTACCCTGCTTTGATTCTATGGCTAACATCTTCATTAATATCACCGTCTCTCTATAGCATTGATCCTAAATATTGAAATGTATCCTTCCTAGGTACTACTTGACCTTCCAAACTAATATCTTACTTCTCCCGAGTAGTAGTGCCGAAGTCACATCTCATATACTCAGTTTTAGTTCTACTGAGTCTAAAACTTTTGGACTCCAAAGTCTTCCACCATAACTTCAGTTTCTGGATTCACTCATGTCCGGTTTTCATCAACTAGCACCTACATCGTCCGTAAAAAGCATACACCAAGAGATGTCCTCTTGTATGTCCCTTGTGACCTCATCCATCACTAAGGCAAACAGATAAGGGCTCAAAGCTGACCCTTGATGTAGTCCTATCCTAATCGGGAAGGCATCCGTGTCTCCATCACTTATTCAAACACTAGTCACAACATTGTTGTACATGTCATTAATGAGTCCGGTGTACTTCGTTGGGACTTTATATTTATCCAAAGCCCACCACGTAACATTCCTTGGTATTTTATCATAAGCTTTCTCCAAGTCAATAAAAACCATATGTAGGTCCTTCTTCTCCCTATACCGCTCCATAACTTATGTTATTAAGAAAATGGCTTCCATGGTTGACCTTCCGGGCATGAAACCAAATTGGTTCATAGAGATCCGCGTTATTGCTCTCAAGCGATGCTCGATAATTCTCTCCCATAGCTTCATAGTATGGCTCATCAACTTAATTTCCTGGTAATTAGTACAACTTTGAATATCCCCTTTATTCTTGTAGATCGGTACCAATATGCTTCTTCTCCACTCGTCAGGCATCTTGTTCAATCGAAAAATATGATTGAACAACTTGGTTAGCCATACTATAGTTATGTCCCGGGAGTGCTAACACCCTTGAAATTGTTTGTGAAAATATGCTAACACTTGTGCACAAGGTGATACACTTAGTGGTGTTGGCGGGATTCGGCGCTTTCGGAAAAATGGAATGCCTATTTTCTATTGTGCCGGATGCAAATTCTTGGTGGTTCGCATATTGGAGCAAGGGTGGAGAAGATAGAAGTGAGAACAGAGCTGATGCCAGCGTCGGTCCAGTGACCGGACGTTGGATCTAGAAGCACCGGACGCTGACTGCCTGCGTCCGGTCGCGTTGACTGTCGGTACAGTGGCTAGGGTTTACCACCGAACGCTGGGCTGTGTCCGGTCGAGGTGGACTGGACGCGTCCGGGCGAGGAAAACCAGGTTTTGACCCTTACTGTACTCGACCGGACGCTGAGGTTCTAGCGCTCGGTCAGTTTTTACCGGAGCATCCGGTCAGCGTCATAACCGTTGGAATCTGACGAACATCGTTTGAAGCTGATGACGCGTGGCGTCCATCTGTGGACCGGACGCTAGGTCCAGGGTCCGATCAAGTGGACCGGAGCGTCTGGTCAGAGCGCAGAGTACCCAGTGAAGGGGTACAATGGCTCTATTTCGTGGGGGCTTCTATTTAAGCCCCATGGCCGACTGTGGCTCACATCTTTGGCCATTTTTTATTGACATAGCAACCTTGTGAGCCTAGCCAAAGTACTCCCACTCATCTACATCATTGATTCATCATCATAGTGTGATTGGGAGTGATCCAAGTGCATTGCTTGAGTGATTGCATCTAGAGGCACTTAGTGATCATGTTTCGCTGCGGTTTTCGCTTGTTACTCTTGGTGGTTGCCACCACCTAGACGGCTTGGAGCAGCGAGGATCGTCGAGCGGAGGTGGTGATTGTCTCCGGCTCCGATCGTGGTGATTGTGAGGGGTTCTTGACCTTGTCCCCGGCGGAGAGCCAAAAGGTACTTTAGTGAATTGCTCGTGGTTTGTGTGATCCTCATCTTGTATTGGTTGTGCGGCACCCTATTGAGAGTTTGGCGTGTGAAGCCAATTAGCGCGTGAACCTCCAAGTGAGTGAATCGCCACAACAAGGAGTAGCTTGCCGGCAAGCAAGTGAACCTCGGTAAAAATCATTGTGTTCATCCTTTGATTCTGATGTGATTGGTTTCCATTGTTATTCATCCTTGTGATTAATTGGTTCACTCCTCTATACGGTGGTATAATTATCTTAATCACTCTCTTTACATTATCGCAAACTAGTTGACAAGCTCTTTAATGTAACTAGTTGTGAGAGCTTACTTACTTGGTTGGTGTGGCTCTTTAGTTAACTTTTGAGAGCACACTAACATAGGGTAGTGTCATACCTCTTGTGTGAATCAACACCATCTAAACTAGAATTATGGTAGGTGGCTTGTATTTTGAGTAGGCTAGCGCAACATTTGCTTCGCCTCATAATTGTCTAACCTTTTATTAAGTGTTGTTGTAGAAATTTTATTAGGCTATTTACCCCCCTCTAGCTATTAGGACATTTCATATGTCCCCGAGGCATCTCCACACCTCGATTGGGATACCATCCAGTCTCATCGCCTTACCTCCTTTCATCCTTTTCAACGCCTCTCTGACCTTAGATTCTTGGATTCTCCGCACAAAGCGTCTATTGGTGTCATCAAAAGAGTCACCCAACTGAAAGGTTGTATCCGTATTCTCACCATTGAACAATTTGTCAAAATACTCTTGTCATCGATGTTGGATCTCATCCTCCTTCACCAAGAGATGCTCCCTTTCATCCTTAATGCACTTAACTTGGTTGAAGTCTCTTGTCTTTCTCTCATGAACCCTAGCCATCCTATAAATGTCCTTCTCTTATTCCTTTGTACTCAAATGTTGGTAAAGATCCTCGTACGCTCTATCCTTTGCCACACTTACAGCTCGCTTTGCAGTCTTCTTTGCCACCTTGTACTTCTCTATGTTGTCCACACTCCTGTTATGGTACAAGCGTTTATAGCATTCTTTCTTCTCCTTAATAGCCCTTTTGGACTTCCTCGTTCCACCATTAAGTATCTTTAGCCTCGCCTCCACTTCCTTTGGTTACTCCACACACCTCTGAGGCCATCTTCCAAATGTTGGTTGCCATCTTCTCCCACATGTTGTTTATGTCCTCTTCTTTCTTTCAAGAGCCCTCTTTGATAACCCTTTTTCTGAATACCTCTGACGTCTCTCCTTACAATTTCCACCACTTTATTCTTTCAATCTTAGTTTATTTATCCCTACGGGCATGCACCTGAAAACGAAAGTCTGCCACCAAAAGCTTATGTTGAGAAACAACACACTCCCCTAATATCACCTTGCAACCCAAGCATGCTCGTTTGTCCTTTCTTCTTGCGAGAATAAAGTCAATCTGGCTAGAGTGTTATCCGCTACTGAAGGTCACTAGATGAGATTCTCTCTTTCTAAAGAAAGTGTTGGCTATCATCAGGTCAAAAGCTATCGCGAAGTCCAGAACTTCCTCCCCCCCTCCTGATTCCTACTACCATACCCTAAAACCTTCATGAACTACCTCGAAACCTACGCTTGTAGTACCTACATACCCAATAGATCTCCTATCAAAAGCTTCTCACTACTAGATATACCTCTAATCGGCATCTAAGTCTTCCCGACTTTTTACACTCTCGTCGAGCCTCTAAGGACATTCCTTTCCGTTCAAATATCCCAACGTCCTTGATAGATCACTCTCGTCCTGCCTCTCACTCCACTAGCCTGGATAACAGCCGCTCGCTCGTTTGGACTCGCTCGTTTGCTCTTAAGATACCATCTATCGGCTCGGCTCGTTACCTAACGACAAGCCATCTGCTCGCTCGTTAAAGCTCGATCTGTTATCGCGAGCCAGGTATAAAATACACAAAATATAATATTTGTATTTATCTAAAGTTTGAGAATAATAATAATATAAAAGAAATGCATCTAGACCAGTTACCAGTCAATTTATAGGGTCTAGACCAGTTACCAGTCAATTGTAAAGTGCAAGACATGAAGTAATACAAAAACTAATACAAGTTTTGATACTTTTTTCCTGGAAGCTTGGCTCGTTTAGCTCGCGAGCGGCTCGCGAGCTGGCTCGAGTTGGCTCGTTATAGCTAACGAGCTAAAATCTTGGCTCGGCTCGGCTCGTTATTATAACGAGCCGAGCCGAGCCGAGTCGAGCCAGCCACGAGCCGAGCGAGCTAACGAGCTTCGAGTTTTTCGTCCAGCCTTACTCCCACCACACCATTCTTGAGGCTCTTATCAATCAAAACTCCTACTCCATTTCTATTCGTGACTGTCCTTGTGTACCAAAGCTTGAAACCTGTATTGTCCACCTCCTTCGCCTTCTGACCCTTCCATTTAGTCTCTTGAATGCATAATATATTTACACGTCTTCTAGTCGCGGTATCAACTAATTCTCTTAACTTACCTGTAAGATACCCTACATTCCAACTACCTAAACAGATCCTAGTTGGTTCGACTAGCTTTCTTACCCTTCGCACCCGTCGACTCAGATGTGAAAACTCTTGCTCATTTTTCACTACACCCAGACGCCGATGTAGCGCGCCACTAAGGAAGCGATGACCTGATCCTTGCTCACTTGACACCATGCCCATATCACGACACAGCGCGTCACCAAGGGGGTGCCGATCCGGCCCTTGCACATTTAACACCATACCCGGGTTCCGATATGGCGCGTCACTAAGAGGGTTACGTCCCAACGGTTTTCTTTCGGGTTTTATCTCCATTAGAATAGCTAGATTTAACGTTGGCTCGCTACGCCTAACATAACTCTCCTCCTTTACCAGGGTTTAGTGACCTACTATGTTGAGACAACATAGGTGAATCTTCTTACTTTTTTCTTGAGAATTGTCTTACTGATATTGAATATGTAATGGTTGTACTGTTATTTTTATGTTTCATACATAAGCCATCAAGTCAATATTGTTCTTCTGTTTAATATTGTTTTCATGAACCAAGATTCGAGCGATTATTATGTAAGACTGAATGATAACATTCTAGTCTTTTTTTTTGCTGAAAAACAAATATTCCAGCCTATAATTTGATTAGGCAAAAGTAATATTGCAACCAGAATTTTTTAATCAAGAAAAAGGCATGGCCTAGAGCAAGAATTCAAGCAAGAGAGGTCTTTCAACGTAGCAATGAAATGAAATTTAGTATGTGCTAATGAATCAAAGACCTATGTGTTGCATCAGAAGGCCTGGATATGCAAAGAATAACTGTCCGATAGACAGAGTTGAACCTTGTAAGCATTTGGTCGAGCATGTGGTGGGCGTCGTCCATGGCGCTGTCCACCGTAGCTTCTGGGGCATTATCTGGAGCGTTCTATGGCACGAAAGGGAGCACAGAGGTACGGGAAGTTGCGCAGTGTTGGCGCTGTTTGCCTTCTGTCTCTCACCTTCCCCCACGGCAGCGAAGACGTGGCGTGAGGAGGCGGCTGCTGCTCCCTTTTGCGCAGCCAAGTAGGGAGCACAGCAGGGGGGCAGGGGCGCCGCGCAGCAGAGCAGGGACGCTCGCCGAGCGGAGCCGGGGTCGGAGGCGGGAGGCTGGGGCGCCCGGAGCCGGGGGCGGTACAGCAAGGCTGGGGAGAAGTGCCAAAAGTTTGGGACCGCGTGCCCGGGGCCGGGGCGGGAGGCCAGGGCGCCCGGGGCCGGGGGCGGTACAGCAAGGCTGGGGAGAAGTGCCAAAAGTTTGGGACCGCGTGAGGTGTAGGCGTGGAGCCGCCGCGCCGAGTCGCCGAGCAGGGGGAGCTGGGAGCGCTGCCGCTCGCCTGTGCGCCTTCGGTTCTTCGAGAGGAAAGTGAAAGAGCTTGCGGGCGTGTAGGAAGAACCGAGCGGATTCGCGAGTACTAGCGACCGTTCGGATCTTGGATTGATGGACGAGGGAGCCGACCGATCCGTGTACGATCTAACGACCAATATGTTTCCGGACGACGTGGCGCTATCACGGGTAGGGGAAAGCCCGGGAGGAGGTGGATACGTGGCCGTTTGAAATCCTAGTTACGTGGCAAGATGATATGCCCGATTTCATGGTGCAGATTTCGTCTTTTAGAAGATTACATTAAACGCATCAAGAACATTAATCCGCACCAAGCAGCAACGCAGTACAAGCCTACAAGGCTAATGCCAAATAGAACCAAGCAGGAAAATCCCAGATGTTAACAACCTATGGTGCAGACCAAGGAAGAACAAGACCAGCTGACGTTCACAGCATAAAACAACATAGTAAACCTCTGGTACTCAAAAATTTCGACAAGCCAGTACCACGTTCATACAAAATTGCAACAATTACTCATAAATCTAAGTAGAGGGTTGACTGATGCAACACAGCCAGGGCAGCATAGGTACTTAAGCTGTAACAAGATAGGTCTTTAAAACGTCTCAGAGCACTGAACATTCTTAAGCGGAGGTAGGCAGCGGTAGCCTTGGCGGCGGCTGAAAGCTTGGACCTCCTCTTGGCCAGGCTCTCGCTTCGGCGGTCTCTCTGTTCCTTCAGCCTCTGGGCAAGAAGCTTCTGGTACTCGGCAGCCTCAGACTTCTTCTTGGCAATCCTCTTCTTCTTGTCAGCGATTCTAGCGCGCTTCCTCTGGAGGGTCAAGGGGGTCACAAGCCGCTGGATCTTAGGTGCCTTGCTCACCTTCTTGCCTGCAAAGGAGGCAAACAGGTTAGCTTGCTGTGGTTGGAAAACTTCAGAAAGCAGTGGATACAATAATATATTTAAACTCTTTGTGAAGAATCCCATCCAACACATAACAAGCACAGCGTACTAAGTAGAAACGGTAAATAACCAAGACAAAGCATGCAAGCACTTGGGACACGAACTAAACCAGAGTGAGGTCTACTTTCAAGACATTGAGAGATTGAACTGCAGCTAGAAGTACAGTCAAGGAAATAAATACACAATGCTGTTAGAAACAAGCTCACCGCTCTTGGTAGTGAATGTCCTGCGGTATGTGTTCACATACTTGCGTACATCATCATCCTTGGAAAGGTTGAAGAGCTTCCTGATCTTGGAGGCCCTCTTGGGACCCCTCATCCTTGGCTTCTCAGTGTCAGTCAAACCAGGCAGATCGTTCTCACCCTTCTTAACAATCACCAAGTTGATAACAGAAAGGTCTTGGCTCACAATACAACCACGGACAGACTTCCTCCTGCGCTCACCATTACGCCTGCCATAACCACGGAAGCAGGGAGTACCTACAGAATTCATATCGAATGTTCAGGTAAGAACCACAGTAAAAGAGGGGTGTTGAGAGTACAATGGAGATAGGAAGTCTCTATACCCCTGTGGAGCAGAAGGCGAACACGACCAGAAGTCAGAACTCCTTGCTTCATTGGGAAGCCTTGCTTGTCACATCCACCCATGATCTTGAAGACATAACCCTTGAACTCCTGCAAACAAAGAAACATATCACACCTATATTTAAGTATGAAATCAGCAAAAGGGTCATGGAACAAGAAATAAGTAATCAGAAAATTTACCTCGCCCAGAGCATCACCACTGACCTCCTGGGAGATCCTTCGGTCATAAAAGGCACGCCTGTAGTTGATAGAAAGGTTTATCAGAAAACAAAGCAAAACAGAGCAGGAAGGAATAGCATCTGTTTACTTGAAATGCTACCTCTGTCCAGAAAAGGATGCAATTCTATCTCTATCTCTAGTCAAACTTTCTAAAGTGCAAAGAAATTTATAGAAAAGAGTACCAACATTTGTATCACAAAATAGGCATACTACAAAAATATATCTCATCTCAAATCTAACGACATTTATTTGGTATCATAAATATTGATAAATTTGGTCAAATTCAAAATAGTTTAACTCGGTAGTATGCTAGACTTGCATTCTTTTCGGGACAGAGGGAATACATTAAGACAGTTTTTCAGTAAATTCAAAAGGTAGATAGTAAACAAGTTGCACTTTCAAAATAATAAAATATAACAGAATGATCTGTTTCAGTTAAAAAAAACAGAATGATCTGCCACCATTTTGAATCTAGTTAGTATAATTTCAAGAATTAAAACTATTAGCCCCAGTTGCTCACTACCCCTATATGAAATCTCAATTCTCAGCACAATTTAAAAAGAGCAGTCAAAGGATTATTGCCTGCTCCTAAATTCAACAATAGACGCATTTTAACTAAATTTAAGCATCCATAACCGCAAAATCAAGATGTTACTATCCTAATTTTAATCATTAAAAACGAAAGTTCACCAGTAATGATCATTCAAACACCAACAAAATGGGAATGGCGCATTTCTAAACATTCAATACCTCAGAAAGTATGCTAAACATGTCCTTGAAGTACTATTGCCTAAAAGCCATTACATTATAACCGGATAATAAGGCTAACATATATGAATACACTATCAGATGCTCCAGTGAGCAACAGCAAGCAACCTAACTAAATGAATCTAAGCAGTAAGACTGCTAACGAGACAAGGGAACAGTTGGGAAAACTACATAGAACAAAAGTACTAGCACTCAAATACTCAATCGCCTCACCAACAGCTACAACAGGGCTCGAAGCAAAAGTGCAAAACGTACTCCCACGGATCTAAGAGAAACGAAAAATACAGAGCAAATGGAGGACGTGAAACACTCACAGCTTCTGGTCGTCATCGATTTCCAGCTTCTTCTGGCACCCGGTGGTCGGGTTCGCGATGTTGAACTGGAATCAACACAGAGCGCACAGATCAGACGCTAGATTCCCACAAACACCACCTAGCGCAGGTACCGTGAGGAGTAGTAGCTTACCTTCATGGTGGCGTTGCGGCGCGAGCTCGCGGGAGGCGAGGAGCTCGGGCGCTGTGGGGTGGCGGCGGCAGCGGCAGCGGCGGCGGCGCGAGGGCTAGGGTTTTGGATGAGAGGGCAGAGGAGGGAGACGAGTAGAGGTTATATAGGGTGGGCGGATGCTAGGAGGAGGGGGCGCCGCACGGCACGGTTGCGAGGATCGATCTTGACCGTTCGTCGCTGCCTTGCATTAGCAGGCCGAAAATAGAAATGGGCCCCAACCTGAATGCGAGCGAGCTGTACCACTCAGTTCGTTCAGTTTCTTGGCCCATTAGAGAATTTTCTTGTTTTGTGCCATCGAAAATGCTAGTCGTTGGAAGACATGTTTTTGTTTTATTATATAAAAGCAGGATTTACTTCCGTATAAATAATGCTAGTTGTTCATTGATTTATTAAAACAAAAAAAAGATCTGATAGAGTAGTAAGTAGTAGTCGGTAACTCATAAGATGGCTTCTAGTAAAATAAAAAAATCAGGCTGAGGCAAAGGAAGACAGAGCCATCAACATACACATTGTGGCACTCGTGAAACTGCCCAGTTCATACAGGGCAACACAGAGGAGCTGAACAACAAATTCAGCAAGAATACAGCACATAACGTCTATTATTTATCCAGTGTCACTACCTTGAATACACAAAACATGTGATATTACAAGTTTACAACAACAAAATGGGAGCTCGGAGCTCGCTGAAACAAACAAGATGGAATGACAGCAGAACACAAGACAAGAAGGGTGAGGGGGAGTCCACGGCAGCAACGGCACCCGGACAGCCTGAGCCACGTCACAAGGCACATACAAAGTCGCCGCTGTCCTCAACGTCTATGTCGTCGACATCAATGTCATCCAGCTCCATGCTCCCCAGGCCGGGGAGCTGTCCCGAATGCTTCAGCCCGTCGCCAGGCTTCCGGGCCTCCTGTATGATGGCCATGATCTCCTCCAGACTTTGCGAGGGGGCATTCATGTCGACCAGCTGTAGGTTCATCTGGTACTCGTCGGTCATCTCGATGGGCAGGTTCTTCAAGAACCACGGGTGGTTCTTGATCTCTGGGATGGTTATCCGCTGCATGAAATGGATGATAAGAATGAAGCAGTCTTATGATTTTCGTTGCAGAAAATGTCTCGACAGAATTACTTGCTCAGGGTTCGCCACAAAGATACAAGACAGCAGATGTCTGCACTCCATTGAAACTCGGACAAAATCAGGAATCGCGTATTGGACGCTGAGAATCCGCTGCGAGAAAATTAGATACATGAGCTGAGCTGAACAGAGTAAAATAGTACACGCAGAAGTGATTGGTGAAGCTTGGATCCACTCACAGTAAGCGTCTTGCGGAAATTCTTCGGTTCGTCGGGGTCCTCAAAGGGATAAGCACCAACAAGCATCACATACAAAGTAACTCCACATGACCAAACATCGGCGACCTAAATTGCACATGGTGATGTTTGAGGGCTCAGTTTTATTAATTAGGAATATTTCTCTTATTCGGAAGATACAGCAAGTTTGTGCGCCACTCCACTGGAAATAAGACCATAAGAAACAAGAACTAGCAAAGACGGGAATCACCTTTCCGTCATACTCCTTTCTAGCAAGGACCTCTGGAGCAATGTAAGCTGGTGTCCCGACAGTTGATTTTGGTTGAGAGTGCAACACAGAGGACTGAAAAAAAAAATCTGAGTATGATTTATAGTGTTCATTTATCGGCAAGCTGCTTACTAAAGTTTATAATATGCAATACCTTGGAGTAACCAAAATCACATATCTTTAGCCGAGGTGCTATACTGCCATCCAGGAGAGTGTTTTCTAGTTTCAAATCTCTATGACATATTTGCTGCAGCAAGGAAACAAAAATAGCATTATGTCACAGATGTTCTGCTTTAAGTTACCAATCACATGTTAGTTGGAGATAACTATATACCATTGAATGACAATAGCTAACTCCTGAAATCAGTTGTTGGAAGAAGAATCTTGCCTACAGAGGAGAACAAATAACTGTCATTAGAAGTACATATCTTCGGTAATATGAAAGATTTACATGTAGTAAAGATGATCTACCTCATCCTCACTAAATCTTCCAGCTTTGCAGATCCTTTCAAATAGCTCACCACCAGCAGCATATTCCATAACTATGGCCAAATGTGTGGGAGTTAGCACAACCTGAAAAACTAAGTCTCTCTTTAAATTTGTAATTTGGAAAAGGTAATAAATTCAAACTTTGAGACAAAAATGTAATAATCACAGTTGGGCCCTCTCCTACTGTTTTCCATAGTATGTAAGATTCATGAGAGAACGATGTTGGCACTTGGCAGCATTATAAAGAGATCTCCAATGCCAAAGGGCGCCTAGTCCAAGCGGTTAGGTGGCCCGGCGGCACTCCTCAGGTCCTGAGTTCGACTCCCCGTGGGAGTGAATTTCAGGCTGAGGTTAAAAAAATCCCCTCGCCCGCCCCCAGGTGCCAAAGCGCAGTTAGGCCCCGGCCCGGTTCTCACAGGGTTACGGTACCACTGCGTCAGGATGGGGGCGGGGGTTCGGGGGTTTTCTCGATCTGTGTGAGAAGATCTTCTTCTTAAGGAAAAAACCCGGGGCCGTCATCCCCCCGCAGGTCGAGTTTTTTTTTTTTTTTTTTATAAAGAGATCTCCAATTAAATCCACAAAATTTACTGTTGTGAAATGACCAGTACACTAAGTATTTCTCTGGTACTGCAGCAAAAAATTAGTTGAGAGGAATGCAAGTTACTGCTGGAATCATAATTGACTCTACTTGCTGCAGCCAATTTCATTCCAAAGAACCTAGTTGCAAGGAACATTGCTTAAAGGCATGCTGCTATGAAATCCTGAAACAAACACTAATAGGTTAAAAAGAGTTCAGACTATGGGACTGAAGTCCAAACTTATTTGGCTGATGTTGCCATCTAGTGATAGAAGGGCGGGCCTGGTGCAAGCGGTAGAGTCTTACCGCCTATGACTGGAAGGTCCCGGGTTCGAGTCGTGGTCTCCTCGCATTGCACAGGCGAGGGTAAGGCTTGCCACTGACACCCTTCCCCAGACCCCGCACAGAGCGGGAGCTCTCTGCACTGAGTACGCCCTTTTTTTTGCCATCTAGTGATAATTCTCCTTCACTCTACCTAGTTGATACCTCTTTTTTGGACAGTAAATCAGGTAGCACAAACAATAGTGCCAGGTATTCCATGCAAACAAGAAGACAACAGCAAAACAAGAGGATAAAGCAGGCTGCTAAGGAGCTGTCACTTTGAGTGATTACATTATACCCAATCAACAATTATGAGGTGTTGGCGAAAAACTCTCACGCCTGAATACCATAAGTAGTTCCCCGTCTTAAAGGGCATGGCACTAGTGCAGGCTATCCATAGCTGCTGAATGCTGATAGGCATCCAAGTATACAACAGCCATTGAAACAAGTTGCCAACTAGTCCTACACAGATAGAAAAACAGACAATGACTCTAGGAACACAGATCTAAAGGAATTATTCTACCAATAAGTATCACACATAGCATTTACACCAACTACACTGAACATATGAACAATACTTTGTTGCTGGCAAGCGGGATAACCCAGGAAATTAGGAGGCTGAGCACAACGGCATACTTTATCTTTATCTAGTCACTCGAAAACTGAATGTTCTCTTATGCATTTCAGTTTTAATTCAGAAGTTTCAGAAATTTCAAAGAATGTGTAATAAAATGCACAAGGTAGAGGTTTTCCCATATGTAATAATTATAAAATTCACTGCAGCTCTTATGAGATATTTTCATAACACTCAGTGTCATATGAAACAGAAGGCATTATCAATTTAGAAATGCAACATTTCAAATTTCCCAGACTGTAAAGCACTGTTGAATCTAAGTTTGTATTGCTGTCACAGAGGCAAAATGGGACTTACCTCCTTAAATTTAACTATGTTTGGATGCCTCAGCGCCCTGTGGTTCATGATCTCTCTTTGGACATTCTCATCAATCTATGAAAGCAGAAGGAAAGGTTATAGCAATTAACAGATAAATAAAGGTACTCATGCATCATTCCAGAAGAGCTTTTGAGAAACCATGTGAGTTAAAGAAGTGAAATGTGACACAGATTGTTACAGGCAAGCAGAATAACAATAATAGGTAAACAGATGTTTTAAAAAACACGTGTTCAACTCTAAGCAGATTGTTACAGGCAAGCAGAATAACAATAATAGGTAAACAGATGTTGTAAAAAACACGTGTTCAACTCTAAGAAAACACAAACAGCTGCACAACTAATGTAACCCAGATACTTAAAATCCAACTCATCAATCCCTTTTGCACTACTACAATACAATACCATTAACTGCAGATGTCCAGACAACATGGATGGTGAATCAAACAGATGCTAGAAGCACCCATGGGAAGCTGAAGTTAATGAAGCAAAAATTGAGGTGGGGAAATCAACTAAACCAGGAGTAAGGCTTGTGCTGTCGCTAATCTTAAACGATAGCATTCATGAACAAATAATATTCGATGCCAACAGTAACAGATATGATTATTTGAATTATTTATTGTTATAGTAAACCATGGTTACCTACTATGGCAGGTTCTTGCTATCTCTGGGCTGGCCCAACTTGACCAGCTCCCCAGAATAAGAACAATAAGGATCCATATCTAACGAATAGAACCAAAAATACCTGATATTTTTCGTATTACCCAGAAAACGTGACAAAGAGAATAAATTGTACAGAACATTCACTCGGGTTGGGGTTTATCTGCCATATCGGCACATAATTTGGAAGTGATCCTTTACTCTTTTTTAAAAATGAACTTCCCCAATTGAAGCTAAATCTCCGAGAAACAAAACAAGTTTTAAGAAATCAATTTACAAGAATGCATAAGCATCTATATCCAGCATAGCTAGATGAGTAGATTAACCAGTACCCAGGTGGCCACGTGCAAAACTCAGCTCTTTTTCTGTAAACAGATACTAGAAGCAAAGTGACACCTGCATTGATCAGTCAAGTGTGACTTCACTTGAGTGATGTGAACTATGGAGCTAGTCTTTCAAGTCACATTTATGAAGATTCAGTCACTCTGAGCAGAAGTTCAGACGGAAAAACAGAGTAGATCGGTCGGGGCCTTGGGGGAATACTAGCGCAGCGTTCATGCCATCTCTTGATCAAGCTAGATAGCTGGTACGCAGAATCAACTAACCAAATCAAATCAGCGAACTACTACAAAGTAAACAGTACCGACCAGTACCAACCCCAATAATGGGGTTCCTGTTAAGCACCAGAAGAACAAGGCAAACCTAGGACTAGGGAGGACCAAAACCAACAATCCGATGAAAAACCCACCTGCCAGAGTTCGCAATAACCGATCGAACGCGCTCCAAGATCGAACCTTTTTCACGCGAGAGGAGAGCCCGATTAAGGTAGGGAAGAGGGGAAAATCGATTCAAAGGCCGGACGCACCTTCATCCCCCGCTCGATGAACTTGACGGCGAAGAGCTCCTTGGTCCTGACGTCCCGGACCAGCTTGGCCACCCCAAAGTTGCCCGATCCTATGTCCTTGATCACCTCGTACCTCTCCATCGCCACCTCCCTGGCAGGCTTGCTTCCTAGCCCTCTCCTCACAGCTCGTAGTAGGCACTGGTCTGAACGCACCGTCAGGACCAAGAAGTAGCAGGCGAGTCGAGCTGCTAGCGGCTCCACCAGCAATCAGTCAAATACTGAGCAGAGCTGCAGGGCCGGCGAGTGGAGTGGACTGTGGTGGGAGGAAGCAACGGGGCAAGGCAGAAGGAAGCGGGGCGGTGGGGGCAGAGGAGGGGAAGGTGGAGGAAGGTGAGGGAGTGCGGTGTGGAAGGTTGGCTTTTGATAGGGCCGGCCGGGTCGAAGTGGGAGGAGAGAGACGTAGCCATGTAGGCATACCAGTATGAGTGTACCGTCATCCGCCGCCGTGGACCGTGGTGGTGGTGAGGGTGCAGTCGTGGGTTCTCTCGCTCTGGAAGTGGTCGCCGCGCTGGTAATTGGCAAGAAAAAGGAGATTCTCACCGGAAAGAAAAGAAGAGAAAAACTGGAAATTTTGGACCGGTTTGGTGGTTGCTCCATTCCATCGCCTCTCCTATCTTTTCCTCGTTGATTGATTGAGGTTTCGTGCTTTTCACACGACGAAGAACAGTGTCAGTGCATGACACTTGCTGCTGAACGCCTGAACCTGAGATTCAGGTTGGAGTGTCATAGGGAATTCGGATGGTCGAATCGTGTGAACCATTGCAAAAATCTGGGAATGATCCCTCTTGATTCTCCGGTAAGCATCCTACTAGACTTGGAATCCTCCGTTTCGACAGTTTGGTGATTCGTCGAAGATACGCCTGATCGACTCAGCTTATCAGACCCCCCGAAAAGAAAAGTATCATAGCTGATCCCTCTAAAAAGCTGTGTGAATGTAGATGTCTGATAGGTTCATCTCGTTTTTTTCTCACCACAAAACCTGCAGCCTGAAGCCATGATGAATTCTCCTGACATGTTCACCCAACCGTCCTCAAGAAACTATTGTCAAAGATACTCATCCTCTCTATTTTTTCCAAGAATTAGGTACTCATCAATAATAAGAAACAATAAAAAACCGTAGAGCCTGTGGATCAAATTGGGTCAGATCTGGTGAACATAAAGAATTTGGAATGTCCATATGGCATCACCCGAGCCATTAAGGGAAAGATGGAGCTAACCTTGCCCTCACGTATGTGCAGGAAAAGATTCGCTCTGCTGCTGAGGTGGTATGGCGCCAACGGCACAACGCTGTTATTTGAAGGTGTGTGGTTGGGGTTCTACACCGAAAAATGATGCTTAGTTTAAGTATACAACACATGAGCTTTTAGGTAGCTCTAACTGATTCAGTTGAAATAATGTACTAGTTCTCAAACCTGAAAAGCTACATAAAGCCATCAAATTTGAATAGAATAGTAGTGTATTTACCTCCTAGAAAAAAATATAGAAAGGTACCATCAATTTCATCATTAAAATGTACTACGGCTTAATGCAAAGCAAGTAGTAGTACCTAAAGCTCTATTAAGCATTGTCTTAGCTTTACAAAGTTGTTTTGTTTGCTACCTGTACCAATACAATACAATCTTTATGATTTAAAAAATGAACTAGTGATATGAAGATATTATGAGCACGTTTCATCAAGCACTTGACTGAAAGCCCGTTCCACTACTCTTGTGAGGAACAAGTATAGGCATGTTGCGATCCATTAGTGGTTGCTAGCAACTAAAATTAGCACTCATAGATCTAAAGTCTAACTAATAGCTCAAAATAAACTACATACTAAGTACTACTAGTATTAGACGGAGAATCTGAACGTGTCCAACTAATAAGTTAACTAATAACCTTGTATTTATTAATAAAAAAGTTATTAGCTTGCTTGTCTCTCCTCTCTGATCCTACTTTGTCCTGCAATCCAAGACTCTGCCTTCTAACTGCACGCGTACTTTGCTCACCGGGAAACGGAATTGCAGAAATTCCAACAGAGTGGCGGACTTTCTGACGGAGCGTTCCATTAAAAATCACCCGGACCTGAAACTTCCGGATGAGCTTGTTCCGAAGAAGAAGCTTCTGGACAGGCATTGTTGAAACTTTATCCAATTTCCTCATCGGTGGATGGCGAAAGCTGCCTCCAGAACAGCGTGTGTGGCACCAAACCGTTTTGGCTCATAAGTCACTTTTTTCAGTCAACGAATCGTATTTTTCTCTCACAACAAATCAGTCAACAATACTCTTAGTCATGACTTGTATGTCAAACGAACGGGGCAAAAGTGAGCAGACGGATAATAAATTCGGTGGATTACTTGAAGTGGAAACCAGACGTCAGTGGAACGCCATTCCGGCCGCAGACTTTTCCTTGTTATGCTTGATTAGCTTTTGTTGATTTTGCATGCCCAGAGGCAAATTAAAGAGCCTATTAATTTTTTTTAAAAAGTTGATTATCTAAGAGAACTGCTTCTTTGACTAAAAATGATTCTTTAGAATACACTCTATGCGTATAGTGACTCTATACATGGAGTGAATCAGAAGAATCTTCTTTTTTTTCCAATACCTAGCCTCCAATTCATTTTAGATAATCGCTTTACATAATTAGTATAGAATCATTTTTTAGTTAAAAAAAACTATTTGACAGAGTTGCTTCTATATTCAGCTAAGAAATTGCTCTAGGAGCTCTGCCAAACATATCTTAATTTTCCGTACGTGGAATAGTACTATGTAGGATCCTTGTATATTCAATCTCTTATAAATTTGGTTAAAATGTAAAAAGTTGACCTGATACAAATTTAGAATTGTATTTTTTTGGATCATAGGGAGCAGTAATGTACCATATCTCATGTATTTCACACAATACTTGTACTATTCCTACTGCAGGAGTATGTACACTGGTACTCCTACAGTCCTACTCCTGCGTAGGAGTATTCAAAAGGGATGACCAACTTGACTGCGCCGCTGGGCGCGCGTCAAGTGGCCGGGCTGGATTCCCAACGAGGATAGCGGTCGATCAGACGGCACAGCGCCACAGCTGCACAGGTGGTCCTCCACGTGGGACACTAGCCGGTAGCTGCCGCCGCAGGCATGGGCGGCCGCTGAGTTCTCACCGGGGCGCCGTGGTGGCCTGGTGGGCGTGGAGGACCGGAGGCTCATCCACTGGCACAACACATCAGTTACCACGCGGGGGCTACTGCCATGTACGGCTAGGCTTTAGCCAGCTAACAATATTTTTCTCTCAGTAATAAATCAGCCGACTCATACTTTACGTGGTGGGTACCGGTAATTGCTGCGCACCACCTTCCAGTCTTCCAGATGCTTCCTTGATTCCTTCTCTCGGCCTTGGGAGTTGGGAGAGCTCGTGGAGCACTATAGTGAACTGAAGGACAGCTACTGTTCGCCTCCTGGTCCCAGGAAACGGCCGGCCGAATAGGGTCCGCGTCGTCCTCTCACTCCTTCATGGGCGCCATACCGTCGTCGTCGATGCCGTGCCCCGTGCATGGAGGTGAGATGAGATGGAGCAGCGAACGACGTCTTGTCTCCGCCTCGTCGCTCTGAGTCCACGTCCACGGCGTACGCTCACTGGTGGCGAGCTCGAGACCGACGTTTTACCTCCGTCCGGTCGACGGCTTTCGTTTTCTTAGGTGGGCGTTCGCTGCACCTGCACCTCAGGCCACAGGCGTCGCCGGCCCGGCGACGGCAGACAGGCAGCGTCAAGCGAAAAGGCCGCTGCGTCCTTGTCGGTCGTGTGCCCATGAACCAACGGTCCAGTCCGTCCATGCATCGCGCGGGCACCAACCGGGCCGGTCCCTCTCCTGGTTTCGTTCACGTGGTGCGCCGCGTGCTCGCGAGGACGGACGACAGGCGGGCCCCAACTGCCCACGGCATGCGTGCGTCCTCCGATCCTGTGCGGTTGGTGTTGGCGGAAGAGAGACGGCCGTCGGCGTGATGTGATGATGCCCCTCGAAAGCGAGTACCGAGCAGGAGCAGGCAGCAGCGATCAATTTCTTCAGAGATCTTTTCTGCGTCGTGGCCGCGCGCTGAACCGGTCGCCGATCCATGGCGCCAAATGCTGTGCGTGCGAACCCCTTTCTGTTTCGGAGGACGTACGACTTCGAATCTATCGGCAGGTCTTTTACGCGTCACGTGGAGCACAATTCACAGTCGACGTCGTCGTGGTCTCTGTCTGTCGACCGCTCGCATGTCGCGTCGTGCACTGCAACCAGCCAGGCAGTAAAACCCGCGGATGAACGACCAACCGGAGGGACGACGAGGTCACCTGGTTCGGAAGGTTACGAGGTCCAGGTGGCGATGGAAGCTCACCCTCGTCACTTTTTCAGCAGTCAGCACAGCTACCGCCGGGCTGGATCCAGGCCACACACGGATGTCTCCGAAAACGAAGTGACTGATAGGTACGGTACACGCACTGCTGACCTGCGGAGGGTGGTCTTCGACGGGAACAGAATAATATATATCCACCATCGCGGTTCCGGTTGCGAACAAGATTTAAAAGTTAAATACCGGGGCAGGCGAAACACGGTTTCCGCTGCCGTGCCGACGTCGTTAGTCGTAGGCGTAGCAGGTGAAGCACGCAGGAGCCGCGAAGGAAGCTGCCCTGCCCAGACCGGTCCATCCAATTCCAAGCCTGCTTCGTGGCGTTGCCGCCGGTTCCGGTTGGCGTCCCGACCGACCGCAACGGCATGCAGTCGCGCGCGGCCCGCGGTGGTTACGCGCGCCCTCTCGCTCTGTTTTGTCCGCGCGGCTGGATGGATACAGGCATGACCGACGAGGCGACGACTGGGTCCTGGACGGAAAGGAAAGAAGGCGCGCCGAGGTGGTCGGTGCGAGTGCCGGTCGCCATCTCCCGCGGGCGGCGCCGGCGCGTTGCATTGGATATTTTGGACCGGATCGGATCGGGCTGGGTTTTAATTTATACCTAGCGTGCGGCGTGCGGCGTGCGCCGTGCGGTCAGTCACTGAGTTTGGTCATCCGGAGGGAGACAGGAATGGATAACTGTTTGTTACGACACCAGGATCATCAGTGCTGATACGGCAGGCATCAGGATCGGTCACGCACCAGTCCCGCGGCATGCATGCATACGGGCTTGTTTGGTTCTAAGCCTGGGCTCCAATTGCCTGGATGGACAGCTGCCTGATCCTTGCCTGTGTACCATTTGGTTGCAGCCCTGGAACCTTGCCTGCTTCAGGCAACAGATTCCCCAACCAGGCAGATGATATCGAGCGCCTGGGTCGAGCACACTTGTCTGGGCTAACGGAAGTACGTGTGGCCTGTTAATCGCATGGTTTCATCGTCTTTTTTTTTTCTTAATCAAGGCATGGTTTTGTGGACTCGACAAACTTGCAAAACAATTATTTCCTTCAATCTCTCGTGCTCCCTCTAATTAATATAGAAAAAATAATTATTGTAAGAAAAAGACTAATACAAATAGTTATCTTGATACGAATAATACAAATAATATTACGTATGTTTTAAAGATGGTATTATATCTTTATTAGTCTATTCAGACACAGGCTTCCAACCAAACAGATCTTCTTTAGACTTGCCTGGCCAGGCAAAAATCATCAACTTTTCAGACAACTCTGAGGCAACACTTTTTGCCAGGCAAGTCCTCCAGGTCTCCAACCAAATAGGCCCATGTGACCGTCTTGCCTGGCTTCGATAGCCGCTAGCCGGCACGCGTCCGACGTCACCTTTTCTTGTCACTTCCAGTCTGTTTGTTGGTTGGTTTCAGCCAGGATTTATCAATCAATCAACAGTGTTTTTCTCTCACAACAAATCAGTATCAGTCGAACTTATCAGTCCAGAAACCCACCATCGTTGGCCACAAACAGACGGTGAGGCACTGGCAGTCTAGCACTCAGACTTCGCCAAACTCAAACAAGTCAACAACTCTGCTCAAACGCTGTATAATAAACTCTAGCTTCTAAACTACTCCCTCTATTCCAAAAGTAATAAAATTCTAACTATGTTCGTTGGGTCGCCGTCCAAACACGACCACAGAATCTGAACAAATGCCTGTTATTTGTTTGGAATTAAAAAAAAAAAGGAAAGGCCGTTTAGGAACTCCTGGCCCGTTGCAATTTCGAAAAACAACGGCCCTATTTTACCCCTACCGAGACTACTTAGGGATTCGGAGAGAAAAAGTCCATATTACCTTACTCAATTTTTGCGAAAGTCTATTTTTTCTCCCTGAACTCTAAAACCGGGCAAAACACCTTCCTCAACTTTTAAAACCGTTCATTGTAGGCCCTGTTATAAGCAGTTTTGAAGGTAGTTTTGTCTTTTTCTTTTTATTTATTTCAGCTAAATCTTTAAAAAATCATAGTAAATCACAAAAAAATCATAAAATGGAAAATTAAATTTTGTTGGACTCCACATGAGTAAATATACACAGTGAATATATAATATGGTATGCATTAGTACAAAGTTTTTGCTGTAGCTTTAGATCTATGCTTTTATGTAATTAAATGGAATAATTCATAGCTGCAGTTTCTATGTTCCAATTGTGGTAAAATTTTTATGGTGGGATAATTATTGTATGATTAAACTGTAGTAAAATTTTCATCATGTATAACTTAGTTATAGATTTTATTTAGGTTTATGCTTGTTAAATACAAATAAATCTATAACTAAGCTATACATGATCCAATGAGTATAAAATTTTTAATACAGTCCAATCATACAATAATTAGCCCACCATAAAAATTTAATCATAATTGGACCATAGAAACTGCAGCTATGAATTATTCTAATTAATTACAGAAAAGAATATATCTAAAGCCACAACAAAAACTTTGTACTAAAGCATACCATATTATATATTCATTGTGTAGTCCAACAAAATTGGATTTTCCATTTTATGATTTTTTGTGATTTACTATGATTTTTTCAATTCAGCTGAAATAAATAAAAAAAGAAAAAGACAAAACCGCCTTCAAAACTGCTTATAACAGGGACATGGAGGTAAGATGAACGGTTTTAAAAGTTGAGGGAGGTGTTTTGCTCGGTTTTGGAGTTCAGAGAGGAAAAACGGACTTTCACGAAAGTTGAGTGAGATAATGTGGATTTTTTTCGATTAGGAGCAGCAGGCCCATGCTAATCATGGGAGCAAACTAACCCATCGTGGTTGCAAGGCTTAGAGCCCATCCAGTTTGACGGCCCAATACGACTACTATCGTTAGACCTCTCTCTCTTCCTTTGAGGACTGACGAGTGACGAGTGACGAGCCGTCTGGCTGCGGGGTGCAGCGATTGGACAAGGACACATGATGGATACTCCGTGACGGTGTCAAAAAGAATACTCCAGTCTATGAAAGAATAGATTTTTAGTAAGTTTAGGACAAATCAGCGTATAAGAGAAAATACCTTACTGCCCCTTATTAAGATTCTTAACTTTAACTGCACTCACCACTTACTGAGAAGCTGGAGCAATGAGTTTTGTTGTTTCTAATAATATATTAAATGTTGTTGCACATACTAGATCAACCATTGAAGCATCATGTCTAGGGGGAATAAATGAGTACATTGACCGATGGAAACTCCGAGAAAATAAATGGGTTTAATGGATGATGAGGCCTAGAAGTTGATTTATTTGAGGACAAATTTTCACTCTAGAAATCTATTCTTTCAGGGACAGAGGGAGTATCATCCTAGATTTAGAATAAATTATCTTTTGACTAAATTATAAAAAATAGTACTAATATCTGTATCTCTAAATAGATTAATTATAAAAATATAATATCCTAAAAAGAATACAATTCTAGGTTCTGGATAACTAAAACTTTTCTAAGTTTAATCAAGTTTATAAGAAAAAATATCAGCAGTTATGTCTCCAACTGGATTTACCATGAAAATATATCACATAATCAATACAATGATACTTATTTGTTGTCATAAATATTAATATTTTTATATAAATTTAATTAAACTTTAAAATATTGACTCCTAGAAAAATAAGAATTGTATTCTTTTTAGATGGAGTGAGTATTGCATATCATAAATTTTAGTATCTTTTCTTATATATTAGGATCATGCTGGTGTATTACAATTTGAAAAAAAATAATGCCATGATAGTTTGAGTTAGAATGTGTGGTATACTATTAAAAAAACCGATATTTCAAACATGATATCCACAACATTTTATTTGAACCCAATCATCATATTATATGAGTTTTCTATGAACAATTAGAGTATAATCATTCAAGATTTGATGTGAAATCGAAAAAATCGAAACATCTAGTCCAGTGTAACAACTGTGTCTATTACGACTATCTATTCTACCACGTCTTATCTACGAAATGCTTATAAGAAAATAATTTATGACAAACGCACCTATCATTCCAAACCAAATGTGGCGAAACATCCTAAATTTTAAATAGTAAATAAGGGTACCATATTCTGTAATACATAACATGGAACCGCCGCCAGTATAACTACATGAGCCTTGAAAGCACCACATCGTGCCAACAGAACTCCAAACCCCAGATTCTAGTCCTAGGTGAGTACCACAAACAGAACAGAGCTACTTTATTCAACATTAGTGTTACAATCTTTTTATGCAATATGACACAAAGAATCTGCTGCCCAAATTTCTGATAAGACAATAGAATACTTAGCATGTGATGACTGACAAATAGCAACAAAAACAAAACAAACAAAAAATGTTTCGACAGAAAAGTGTTACACCTGCTGATGCCGGGCCTGCTACTCTTGCAACCAGTGTGTACTAAAATGCACGGAGCGCCTCGATTTGATGCTGAGGGCCCAACGGCCAACACAACACGTTCTCCAGCCGGCGCATCCATCGCACCTGCTCAGCACCACTGCCCACTGAATCACTGATGGCCCGATGTACGGCACTCAGTCAGAGAACAGCGATCCAATATTATAAGTCGTTCTGATAGCGTAACAGTAAAAATAAAATAGTACCACTCTATTCTAAATTATAAGTCGTTCTAGCAAAGCTAGGTACGTAACTTTTGCTACATATATAAATTGTCTACATACATACTAAAGAGCTACTCCTATGTATCTCTAAAGAAAGCCCGAACAAATTTGGAACGGAGTGAGTACTGAATTAAAGGTCTCATTACCGCGCAACTGTCCTGTCAAAAGTACTGCTACTGTAACCAATTAACCACGGATCTCTCGAGGCGTACAAAAGCTTTAGCAATAGTAAATGTATAGCTGAACAAGCCATCCGCATCGTCCTACAGCATGGAGGTACTCATCGGATTAGCGAAGTACCGCCTTCCAGACTTGGAGGGTTTTTTGTAGTGACCTTGCCGCAGAAGACTCTGCAGCATGATGGGAGCAGCTGGCACTGGTTCATCGGACACCCGGACATAGAGGTGTTTATCAACTGTCAGCTTTCCCAGCAAGGTCCTGCATGTCTGCAGACAGAGATGGTAAACATAGAGGAAGGAATTTGAAATCAAACTATTATTTAATAACGAATATAGAACAAAGTGCAAACATGATAATGTAGCCAACATACCTGAGGATTCAGAACATCCATACGATGGATAACATCCTCCTGATGCACGTCGAGCAAAGCAAACGATCAAACTTTTAATTCAAACAATATTGGCAATCATAGGCAGAATCAAACTTTTTTTTTGAGGGAACTGGAGGGGCAAAAGCCCCTACAGGAGAGAATGCATTAAAAAAAACAGGAACAAGTTTTACAAAGGTTGAGAGGAGGGGCAGAATCATAACTCCATAAGGAAATCAAAACATCTTTCAGTAACATTTAGAAGAACTGTCTGATGAATTTAAGAAATCTGCATCTGGGCTTAAGTGACTTCTTATATATGATATATGATATGAAGATTGAAGAGAATGAAGGGAAGCATATACATGAAACAAGCGCAGTGGAAGCACAACAGCACAAACATAAACCGAACAAGCCATGACCATCAAATGCACAATGGAACATTTCAATGTATATGTTGGATCTATCAGTGATTTTCCCATTTTTGTACCTGAAGTTTAGAATTGTGACACTCATAAATAAAATCTTCCTAGAAGACTAGCTATTTTGTATGTTAAATACAAGCATACTTGCTGCATATAACATTAATACCACTAATCCAAGAACTCACAAATCCAATTGCATATAAAAAACTTCAGAAAACTTCCCATCACAAAATAAGCAGGTCTAAATAAATATAATAAAGACACACCTCCGAAATTCCTGGATACTGCATGACATATCCAATAATTCGACGACTTAAACCTTCATAGACAGTGCCATTCACGCTGCCATCACCATTTATCCATGGTAATATTGGATGATAAATATGACTTTTCCAAACATGACAGCAACCACTGCCCAAGTTCAAAGTAGATGGCTTGTCATCATCTGCAGGACTTTGGCTGTGCAAATGAGAACTCGCCTTTCTTTGAACATTAAGAACTGTTAGTGTGCGCCCATCGCCAACCTTCCTTACGGTTCCATGCAAATTAATAGGCATTGCATGCTTCTCTTCCAGTATATTTCTGGTGTCTTCAATCGATGCTACTTCAGAAGCCGGAGCTCGCAAACAGTTGCAATGACTGTATTTGACAGGTGTCCTTATATGATATTTTGGCTTATGTATTGAATCAACAATCTGCACGCCATCATATGCATTGACCTGCCATTGACAAAATTCAGACTCCTATATGTATTCAACTATTCATGTGGTGTAATAAAGAAAATACTTGATGTTCAAAATCTCCAGAATACTTGGTCTAGGAAATTTGGAAAAAAAAAAGTCTTACCGTTAATTGCATAATTAAGTACACTGCATGAACACTTTAGAGACGGTTAATAGGGTTGTCAGATGGACATTTTATCTACCTGCTTAGTTCTTGTGCCCAAGTCTAACATAAGTATCCTGAACCAGAGGGGTATAGATTAACAATGTTGATGACAATTATCAGTGTGCTATACTCAATATAAAAGGAAAGGGAATATCAGTATCTGTCTGTTGAAATTTATGGGGAATTAAGAATAAGCATACGTAGACAGTAATGAAAAAAATAAAAGCAGGTACCCTTATCTACTATGTACACATATATTCACACATCTACCTTCATGACCAGCTGAAATCTCTCAAGCATATCAACGACCAAACTGATGGATTGCATTCCTGCACGGGACACAAGCAAACAAAATGAACCCTACCAAAACATAGCTTAATGCAATTTCTACAAAAACTATACCAATTTTTGTTCACAAGAACAAAGAGTACCTAGCGGATGCAGTGCCTGTGAAATTTCCCTCAAATTAATTCCTTGTTCACCAGTTTGATGAATGATACAAAATGCATCTCTGAACAGGTCAGAAGAAAGAAAGAATGGTTTGTCTTTATTACAAGATAATGATGGCAACTGCTTGGCATATACTTCCATAGCATCCCAAGGCCATCCACTATGAGAATTCTCCAAATGAGATGCAGACAATAAACAGCGACATGAACTCAGATCATTTAGATCTGACAAGATGTCACGGCTTTCAACCTGGGAGTCAACATTCTTGCAGCCCATTTCCCTATCTAAAGTAAACACAAGGCAATCTTTATGATGTAACATTTGCATGAGATTGTTTGTTTGAATCCTCTCTTGAGTCAAAGCCACTTGGATACCAGGGAAGCCTTTATCTCGACGGTAGCAGAAGTCACTATCTATCTTGGGCAAAGGTTTCTGTTTCTTACTCCTACTGCTTTTCAACTCTGTAGCCTTGCATTTATGAGTACGGCAATCCAATTCACTGGTATCCTCAATTAAAGGACTGAAGCTGTTAGGTTCGTCAGTCCTCACCAACTCCTCCACTCGGCAAGGAAGGTGAAATAAGCAGCTCTCCTGACAATACTAGAGAAAAGAGGCGAACAAGTTCCCGCAATGTAGATCTGGATGCAAACAAACTGTACTGTCCACAATATTCTTTTGCTGCCCTACAAGCCATTTCGAAGATTCAGAAGCCTTTTTTCCTGAACCAAATGGGAAGGGTGAATAAGAAGCATTAAAGAAGAATTTTCCAGAAAGGGTTACAGGTTTCATTCCATTTCTAGTAACCTTCAAAATAGGAGTTAGTATGTAAAAGTCAAAGATAACAGTGCAGGAATGTAAATAAGCACAATTAAACTCTGGCTTAACATAGTTCCAGATATCAACCTGAGAATCCAACATTGACATCAACCATAGGCAAGCATATCTTAGTGCATCTAAGTTGTATGAAGATAATCTCCTAATGGTGGTTTGTGATAGGACCACATTACTGATATATGTTTAATCCTATGAATCTGCTACCTATAGAAATAGGTCATGCAAAAGTTGAGGGGAAATAGCAATCTTGTTTTTCAGCTAGCAAGGCTCAACATTGCATGCAAGATGTTAAATTTAACATGATATTATCAATACACTTGATTTTAGATGCATGTCCCAACAAGGGGAGCTACTACACATCAAAACATCTAGAGCATAGTGAAGAAATAAATAATAGAGATTTGAGACACTGATGGATAAGATACACATACTAACCATGAAGTTCTTCTCTCTCAAAAAGGAAAGGGCAGTAAAAATTTCACTCACTGAATAAAGCTGAAAGGTGGCTATTAATGCAGCTTGCGCTTCTGAACCCAACGATGAGCTGAGAAAGAAAACCTTCAGGAGTTCTAATGCATTGGCAATTGCCAAGAATTTGCATGTGCCTCTTTTAGTAATGTCAGCTTTGTTGAGTTCAATGATGTTTTCATGATCTCTGCGGGAATTGCCATGTTCTTACTTGCATGGACTGAATGGGTAAGTCTACACGATTCGAGATGTTCACGGAATCCAGTCTCTGGAACTACGGTGCTTGTGCTGGCTGCACATTGCACAACCTGATTATCCAAGGCAAAAAAAATCCACATTAAATAATATATATTGGCTGACAAGAAATATAAAATTACTGACCAGGCCATACCTGCTCAGTTGGAATTTCCTCAGTGACATCATTAGAATTATTCCTCCTTTCATTCTCTGGACTGATCTGCTTGGTCTGGCTCATTTTTCCTACTCGAATGAATTCAAGGATTTCATCTAGTGCACTTCTTATTTCCAGATCATCAAAATTATCCCAGTTGAATTGCTCGAAGTTCTTGCAGCTGCAAATTGCTATTTGGGAAAGTAATTCTTCCGCTTTTGATCTCCTTTCCGTTTCAAGGTACCTATCATACCGTATTGCAAGAATGTTGCAGATTCGGTTCACAGCTATTCTTATGTTTGTATTAGCTCTTAAGGTTGACATCCTTTTACAGCATGCAGCTGGTGGAGCTGGAAGATCAGAGATAGAGTTCCAATCTACACGGGATATTTTTGCTCCACGTATTGTGCGGCATCTAGTGTATATCATGAGCAATTTTCTGAAAATAATAAAAACAAATCAGGACCCAAGCATCATGGAAAACTTCGATTCAGCATTAGACCATAAGAAAATGGATGGTCAGTCAAGGAATACCTGTCAGATTCAGATGTCCAAAAGAATCTTTTCTTTCCCATGCATCTTTTACTTAACAGGGTAGATTGACTGATAAGTGGGCTGCTCTCCACATCCTTATTTGTATGCAAGGGAGTACCAATGTCATATGTGGGAGTGCTGCCATTTCGATAACATTGTCCTGGTCGGCCACTTGATGATGGAGAGATTCTCTCTGTTACTTCTTTATCCAGAATAGACTTGGCTGATCTCTGTGAGGATGATCCACTAGCTTCAACTTTTTGCTTAATAAACTTCATGGCAATTTCATCAGCAGATCTTTTCCTTTTCCAAGAGGTTGATCTATTAAATTTTTGCTGATTTTGTGTATCAGAAATGCTTGCCTGCTCATGAAGATGTCTATTCTTGGAGGAAGCACAAAGCACCTAATCAGCAAAACCAATCCATCCAGTCAGTGATGTTGAACAGGAACCATATACATAGTACAAAATTAAAAAATACTACTCAGACAAAAAGATTAAAACAAATCACCCACAAAATAATCTAAATGGGATCAAACACATACCTGCTGCACGGAGAGATTCAAATCCTTTGCAATTATACGGCAAACTTTGTAAGAAAGTCTCTCCTTCTCACTTTCATTCATAAGACGCTTTTGTAATTCTAGACGTTTTTCAGTAGTCATTACTCTTAGCGAACTCCATGACCGTAGACGAGAAACCTACATGGACAGTATCATATAAGAACATCTACAGACGACAATCGCAAAGTTCACAACTAAGACACGACAGATCTCAATAAGCTACCATTCTAGCAAATAGACAATGGCAACCAATATCACCTAAAGTGGGAAGTTTTTAGCAGGATCAACTACATGACACCTACAAGGACAATGTTGAGCCAATGAAAATTTAGTGTGATTAACTATTGGGAATTTTTTCAACAACTAATAACATGTTTGCAGCTGATAATACATGTAGTCAAATATGTACTACAAACAAGAAAGTGTATATCAAGATACATGCAACTAGCCAACTAGGGTTTCATAGCTACATTGGGGCCAGCTACTGCATGAATAAAAGTGGCACAGTAAATATCAACAGCAGCCACATATGGTATTTGAAGTCATGAATAAAAGTGGCACAGTAAATATCAACTAGGGTTTCATAGCACACAATCATGAATAAAAGTGGCACAGTAAATATCAACAGCAGCCACATATGGTATTTGAAGTCATACAGAGATGGCAACAGTCGAGTGCTACAAAATTATAAACGCAAGCCAACTCTGCTCAGCCAAATACAACATGCACATTTTTTTTTGAACGTACTGGCAGGAGCTCTGCCTTTCAATTAAGACAGGGTAAGAAAGTTTATGTACAAGCAAAGGCAACGAGGTTATGGTTTCCCCCCCCCCCCCCCCCCCTAAGCATGTGAGCTAATCGTAATCGAATGCTCTCTTCCTTTATCCTTGCGGCTAATAACATGCACATTTTTTAGCAGAAATGATTTTATAGGACAGAAGAATTTACAACAAGAGAATGAAACAAAGGCCGTGCAAAATCATTAGGCAGTTTAGCATAATAACACCCATAATATAACATGTTTTCTGACTGTACGAAGGGATAAAAAAGAACGTGTTCAAGAAAATTATAATAAAAGATAAACAATTATAAGATGGAAGGGCAGGCCTGGTGCAAGCGGTAGAGTCTTACCGCCTGTGACCGGAAGGTCCCGGGTTCGAGTCGCGGTCTCCTCGCATTGCACAGGCGAGGGTAAGGCTTGCCACTAACACCCTTCCCCAGACCCCGCACAGAGCGGGAGCTCTCTGCACTGGGTACGCCCTTTTTTTTTAAACAATTATAAGATGTCCTTATCACTAGGTAGCAAACACCATATCCACACGTTGTGGTTGATTCCAATAAAGTAAACAATGAGATTTGAAGTTACAAACTAAAGAAACTGAAATCTAAAAATCATTAAAGAATGTTTTTTCATATGATATTGCAAACATCACAAACATGTCTATAAATGTGCAGCCGCAAAAGATCCATCAGGAGTAGGGGGTGGGTGTAGAACGCACCACCCCCATCCCCACCCCCATCCCCACCCAAGCTCCCTCTTTTATAACAAGGTAAAGATAAATAAAGTACAAAGGTGTGTAGCACTGATGACAAACCTCAGGTACACAGTTGCCAGGGAAGGCATTTTGATCAGCCAAGCCTGCTGTTAGATAGCAGTACTTTAATGTTTCCCAGTAAGCATTGACAGACTCCTGCTTTGAAAGCACAAAATCATGCCGAAATTTTGGACGATGGTTCACACTGACATGTGATGATGGAACAAATCTTGGTGTAGGTTCTTCAATGTAAGGCCTGAGCTCCAGTGAATATGTAGTGATAGCCCCTGAACGCACATCAGAATCCTCTACATGTTTGTTCACAAGTTCAATCAACTAGCAAACACAAAAACAAATGGTCACTGTTGTCCTCCCAGTAGAGATAGCTTCAAGCTGACTTGCATTAAATATGAAAAAGAATTGCTATAATAAAGCATGTATATACATATGAACAACAATTGCAGTAATAAAATATGTATCGGGCAAATATAAACCCAAAAAACCCAGTAATGTTAGCTTTAAGAACACACTTGATTGGAGATTCTCACAATATAAAATTAATTGAAATATAAAAGGAAAATATTACCTTGAGCTTATCTAAAATATTTATTAAGCGTGAGAGACTGGCCCTTAGCATGAGCATCCATGAGTTGATTGTATACGCTGATAGGAATATCTGAAAGCGTTCTCCCAGAACACTTAGTTATAGTGATGTCAACCTTTGGTGATCCCACAACTTGAAGAAAGAGTTCAAGAGGCATTTTTTTTATAGCTGCTGTGATTGAAAACAACTGACATGATTGATCAAGCTTCTTGTCATGCTGCCCTTCTTTCGCACAATCAAATAGGTTGCACCAATTTGGCAAGCCGCTAACATATTCCCACAGAAATTTATGTAACAGCTTTGCCCGAATCATCTTTGCACCTATGAATCCATTGGCATGAATAGCTTCTGATACTGTTTTTTTTTTTAAAAAAAATTGGCTCTGCGTTGAACCCTCAGTCCATGTATGGCAGCCATACGCTGACTTTGCTTCAATTTAGCTGCTGCACCAGAACGACTTTGAGAATCAAAATTCTTTAGTCTGTTCCTAATTTGATCCATGAGTTCCGGTGACATGACCTTGACAGAAGGATTCAGTATTACATCAACGGAACGACTTCCTGTGTAGTTTGTAACAACAGGGACATTAATTTTGGTACACTTACATCTACCCTCCTGTTGAAGATTATTCAAAGTACGAATCAATGTCTTCCTGTCCATTATTTTTCCATTTTCCTTTTCAAGTTTTTGTAACCATTTACGTAACTCCACCATCAGTACAAAATTCTTTTTCTGCGTACGGAAACAGGAAGGTGTTATAAAAGACAGCAGACAGGTATGAAAAGGGTGTACGTACAGAGGGCATGCACATGATAGTGACGCACACATGCAGACTGCTGCTCGCAATTCTGATTAAGATATAACTAAAGATTATTCTCTTGTGACTACACCAGTATGATAGGCCGTGCCTACCTCTATGTATCCTTCTTTGAAGCAATAAAATTAAATAAAACTGTTAAACCAGTTTCACTCAAATGAAGAACATGAAACAGAGAACTAATCGTCACTGCAACAAAAGCTGACACCCAAATAAAATGTACTCTAAGCAAAATTGCCTGAGGAATATAGAGCCCACAACCTGCAGATCATTTAAATTGAAAAGGATTAAAAAATTAAGAGTCTGAATCTGACCCTTCTGTAAGTTATTTTTGACTATTAAGATCCCCACAAATCGTGCTATCATGTATAAATGCCGCCTATGACTCCATGTTCATCATTCTAGCAAATTCCATGTGTCTGTCAATCAAGACACATGGACCTACTAGGGGCATTGCTAACACCAACTTTAACACAGTGAAGAGGGAGACTATACATGACGAAAGCAGAGAGGACAGAACAAGATGCCTGGTGGATCCCATGTGTTCATCACTGCAGGGGTACCGCAATTTCAAGAGACTCGTGACACGTAGCAAGATGTCTGTAGGCGTACCACAGTATTTGTATAGGGAAATTACTTATGTGTGTCAATGAACCATAAAAGGCCTGCATAGAAGACACTCGCCTAATGAGCACTTTCGGATTGTACTTGCCCCCAGACGTCTGCAAAGCTGATTGGAAGTTTAATGAGAACATGGGTTGCTAATTTCAAGAAATAAAGAAATCTAACAACATGAGATAAGCAACAGTAATTATTATTACACTAGCAAATTGCCCATGGTTTGAGTTTTTATTGAACTCAAATAAATGTATCAGCAATGTTTAAATTAAAAAATAGTTCTCTCATCGGAGAAAGAAATTACTTTGCCATTTTTTTAGAATTTAGAATATATGATCAGTATTATTTGGAAACTGTAGTAGTGTTGTTGATGCATTCGTGGGCAAAACCTATCAGCGCAAGTGGCACGGTAAGGCCCAGGATTAAGGGCGGGTGCCCTGTAGCTGGCCAGGTTTGTTAGCTAAGATTGCAGGAGATATTTTAGCAAGGTGTTTACCTTGACTTGATATAACCCAATAGAATCTATTAGTTGAGATTAGGCAAAGATTAGTTAGCAAGTTCAGAGCCTCCCGAGGGGAGGGCGAACAGAAGGCTAATCCTGCCACTGCCATTGTATCCATTATTCCTCCATAATAAACCCTCAATTACCTGGCCACATCAAGTAGCAAACAGAGGTCTGGTGCAGAGAGCCAGAGACAATGACACTAATTCGCAACCACACCAGCCGGGTTGTCTACACATGAATTATTTAGATAATAAAAGGAAAACGCAAGAGGCATGGTGAGCTGCAAGCCTGCAGCCATAGTTGAGCCCCTGGCCCTCGAAGAACAACCGTTGTGACGCTTTGGAGAGGGACTTGCACTTGGATTGCTGAACACCATGGTGAGGTCCTGTCTGACTCAAGGTGTCACCTCAAATTCGTAGCCGTATTGGCCCCATTCGCCAAGTGCCCCAGCACGACAAGTATCTGCTCCGCTTTGCTCCAGGGGTGAGGTCCTTGTTGGAGTATAAGTGAATTGCCCACCTCTCCCCATCAGTTTAAGTTTTTGGGTTGAACTGGTTGGTGCATGCAACTCAATATGATTTCAAAGCCAGAGGTCTCGAGTTCGAATCATGGTTAGCGCAATTAAATAAAATAATTGCTGCTCGCTCGTATTCCACGTCTGAGACCTGAGGGAGCCTCCATATGAGGGGGAGTGTTGGACCTATTCCACGTCTGAGGCCTGAGGGAGCCTCCACGTGAGGGGGAGTGTTGGAGTATAAGTGAATTGCCTACCTCTCCCCAACAACTTAAGCTTTTGGGATGAACTGGTTGGTGCATGCAACTCAATAGTGTCCTACTCTTGACTCTAGGGATCAACAGCTTGCATTTGTGGGAGCCATATTGGCCACATTCCCCAAGTGCTTTGGCACGAGATGTGTCTGCTCCGCTATACAGGCTAAGTAGATAAAGCAGATGAGTTTGATAGGGCTGACGACTTCTTCATGTCTTTTGATGGCAAGTTAGTAATGATAGGCAAAAAAAGGAAGCCAAACTGTGAAACACTGAAACCCCGCCTAAGTTGGTTACCTTACAGGCTTGGTTTGGTTTTCTACAAAAAACAGTAGAAACTGTGGGCTAACCTACACCACAAAGATGCTCCCCCATTGCACATGACGCCCCAACCACTATGCACAATTGATGTTGCACCTCATGCTACAGCCACACCCAGCCATCGTTGTTGCTATCGTGTCAGACTTATCACAGCCACTAAACCCGGAGAAAGAGGCCTCACATGACAACGAAGATGACCTATGATATGGCGGTGGCAATTCCAACCTCATTCACAAACCATTATAACATTATTTGTTTAATAAGGGAGATAAGAATTTGATAAATGTTGATTTGTTTTTCGGGAGCTATTATTTCATTATTGTCACATGGTTTTTTGGAAATAAAAGGGAAAGGACTAATCTTACTGATGTCCTCCAGGTTGCTAAATGAAATAACCAGCTGCGAAAACAACTATACCTTTTAGAACAAGAAATATAATGGCACTCTTGATGCTCAGATGCTATGAAAAAATTTAGCATATCATTAAAAAAGAGCACCACACGTCAAACGGCACTGCTAAAAGGTTCAGAGAGGTACCTCAACAAGAGTTGCACCTTTTGGCCCTTGGGCGTGGATCATATCGTATATAGAGTTCTCTAATGGAAGCTCCATAAGTTGATCGGTGACCAGGCATTTATTACCAACTTTAAAGTTTGAGGCTGTACTTTCTCGCTTAAACTCATTTGGATTAAATTTCTTCAGAAGACGCAAGCAGCGAATGACCTGGAAAAGGGAATTATTTAAGCATGCAACTGCGTAAATGATTGAAGCTTGAACGGGGCACTACAGAGTGCAGACTGAATAAACTGTGTCGCTACATGCCTGACAGATTTTATTATCACTTTTGTAGCAGTTTTGAAAGAAGCTATTGTATATGTAGTTGCAGGTTCCAATATATCAGATTATTGAATGGAACTGCTACAATCATTGATGTAACTTGTGCGCATGCTAATCATGGTTTTGTTGTTATTACTTCAGGGTGAGTAATTGGTCAATTCATACTTTTCTATCTCATGGAGGTCTCTGGCCTTTCCTGTCTTTAAATTGGACTGTTTTATCTGGACTCTGGGTCAAGCTCTGTCACATTACACTTTGCTTCAGATTAGTATAATGTGGGGAAAACTAGGGCCATAGCTTCCTTGTTAAAAAAGAAAATCACCAGCATCTGAACCAGTGTACTGAATAATGATTGTACAGTAGCTAGCATTTATGGGGGATCAGATTTTTAAAGCATGGATTGTTTTTAATAAAAGATATTATGTCAACTTATTGAATTTACCATCCTTAACAAGAAGCACCATGAACCACAAGAATTAAGCACAAAGATGTTAAGACCATAATAATCACCTCATCGTCAAGTTTGGCACCAATTTCCTCAACAAGCTGTGCATCTAAAAGCCTATGCAGTACCTAAGAAAAAGGTGTCTCAGTAGCATCCCAGAAGGAGTACGGAGAACATATGCAACAAGGGATTCCAAGAAAACCTACATTTCTCCATGCCCTGTGCCCACGTGGCATCTTGTAACTGAGGTCCTTTTTTATATCTGACACAGCTAGAACCTATATATATATATATATATATATATATAGGAAATAGTTGCACAAAGTTAGAAAAATGAAAAATAAAAAGTAACACACAAACAAAAGGAAGAGAAGAGTTTACCTTTCCACTAGCTTCTTCAAGTTTGTCACATGGCTTTCATTGCTGGAAGATAATCATGAATAGAAACATAGCTCTTGTAATCTGTAAGACATAATCTGCTGCTGATCTTTCTCTCTCTCTTGCTGCAGCAGAGTTGGCATTTGGTCAGCTTGGCTGTCCAGTCTCTACTGCTGTAGCAGTACGGCAATAGGCCACCTCTAGTATATTAGTTGGTGGCTATTACATCAGCCATGTCTTGGTAGTGGGCTGATCTAAGCTTTGTACTGCTAGTACTAGTAGTTGGTGTACCTTATGAGTAGGTAGTTGGTGTACTCACCAACAACTATGTACCTGGTAGAGGTACTAGCACTTGTATATATATCACACCTAAGGCAATGCAAAAGAACAGTTCAGTTTGCCACATCCAGCGTTGGGCTTGTGTTGTGTGTGAGTTGTTCTCAATATCTTGTTCTACCTCTAGCCATAGTGAGTGAGTGTGCTGGTAAGCTTACTGCTTAGCTGTGTAGGGCAGCCGAGGGACCAACAAGTGGTATCAAAGCCGTACAGGCGTCGTCGCCGGACTAACCGCTGGGGATGACGGACGGTTCGGAGATGGGCGACAGCGGCGGCACTGCTGTGGCTGCTCAGCCACGACAGGAGGTCGTCGTGCGCACGGTGCGGGAGGTCAGCGGCACCAGTTGGCCGACGCTAACTCGCACCAACTATAGCGAGTGGGCGGTAACCATAAAGGTCAAGCTCAGAGCCCGACGGCTCTAGAATGCCATTGACAAGGGCACCGACAACGAAGAAGACGACATGTCAGCGTTGGAGGCTATCTTCGTTGGTGTGCCAGCGGAGTACAGGGAGCCGTTTGGGACGAAGAACTGTGATAAGGAGGCATGGGAGGCCATTGCAGCAATGCGCGTCGGCTCTGACCGCGCAAAGAAGGCGACAGCCTAGCTGCTGAAGCAGGAGTACACCAACCTCAAGTTTAAGGATGGTGAGTCGGTGGAGGACTTCTCCCTCCGCCTGCAATCGCTCATCATCAAGCTGAGGATCCACGACATCACCATCGACGAAGAAGAGGCGGTCTCCAAGTACCTCCACTCCGTATCGGTGAAGTACATCCAAATCACTCTATCCATAGAGACGACGCTGAACTTGTCCACCCTCACCATTGAAGATGTGACAGGCCGTCTGCGGGTGGTGGACGAGCGCATGAAGCAGGCCACAACAACGACGGACAGCGGCAAGATGCTGCTGACAGAGGAGGAGTGGGCTGCCCGGATGAAGGAGAAGAAGTCCGGGAAAGCCTCCTCCAATCGGAGAAGAAGAAGAAGGTCAACCCCAACGCTTGCCGGCGCTGCGGGAAGACGAGCCATTGGGCAAAGGAGTGCCCAAATCGCAAGCAGGAGAAGAAGGTTGAGGCTCATTTAGCACAGGCTGATGAGGATGATGAGGCCACTCTCCTGATGGTGACGTTCTGTGCACTGCACGACGTTGAGGCCAAGGAGAAGGAAGAGGTGATGGCAGTGGAAGGGCACGGCAAGGCTCTGAAGGCTGTCAACCTCGACGAACCGCGCGTCCAAGTCCACCTCGGACGTGTGGGCGACGAGCAGGAGCAGCGGTGGTACTTGGACTCCGGCGTCAGCAACCACATGACGGGCTCCAAGGAAGCCTTCTCTGAGCTCGACGGCAACGTGACCGACACGGTGAAGTTCGGAGACGGCTCAAGGATGGCGATCCGAGGGCGCGGCACCATCATCTTCAGGTGCCAGAACGGCAAACACCGCGCGATGACGGATGTATATTACATCCTGTAGCTGCGTTCAAGCATCATCAGCATTAGTCAGCTGGATGAGTACGACAACGAGGTACTGATCAAGGACGACGTCCTCAGGATCAGGGACCGGGAGCAACGACTTCTTGCCAAGGTGAAGAGGTCCCAGAACCGGCTGTACCTGCACGGCACACGGACGAGCCGTGGCTATGGCATGCCTGGTATGTCCATCTCAGCTTCGACGCTCTTGGTCGATTGGAGAAGATGATGACTGGGCTGCCTCATATCGAGCACGCAGGCGAGCTGTGTGACAGCTGCCTAGCTGGGAAGCAAAGAAGGTTGCCGTTCCCGAAGACGGAGAAGTACCGCGCGGCAGAGGCCCTCGAGCTGGTCCATGGTGACCTCTGCGGGCCGATCACGTCGGCGACGCACGGCGAGCGCAAGTACTTCATCTTACTGGTGGATGACTGCAGCCGGTTCATGTGGCTGCAGCTTCTGACCAGCAAGACCGAGGCAGCGGAAGCGGTCAAGAAGTTCAAGGCACGCGCGGAAGTGGAGAGCGGCAAGAAGCTGCGTGTGCTGCGGACTGATCGTGGTGGCGAATTCACTTCGGTGGAGTTCGTTGCGTACTACGCGGATCAGGGTGTGGTGCGACACCACACCGCGCCGTACTCGCCACAGCAGAATGGCGTGGTGGAGCGAAGGAACCAGACGGTGGTCGGCATGGCTCGATCCATGATGAAGGCCAAAAGCATGCCGGCAAAGTTCTGGGGAGAGGCGGTGACCACGGCGGTGTTTATCCTTAACCGCGCGTCCACCAAGGCCCTGAAGGGCAAGACGCCGTTCGAGGCTTGGCATGAACGCAAGCCGAATGTGTCCTTCCTTAGGACATTTGGCTGCGTCAGCCATGTGAAGAAGACCAAGCCTCACATCGACAAGCTGGAAGACAGAAGCACGCCGGTGGTGCTCCTGGACTACGAGGAGGGCACCAAGGCGTATCGGCTCTATGACCCCAAGAGAGGCAAAGTGGTGATCTCTAGGGATGTGGTGTTCGATGAGATGGCGGCCTGGGACAGGGAGGGTCTGGGCACGAGGGAAGCTGGCAGCTTGAGCAGCTACCTTCGTCGTCGAACATTTAGTCATCCACAGTGGTGGAGACGCTAGAGAAGAGGTTCCGACCAGCCTAGGAGTGGTGCCGAGCGCTCCGGCAGTGGATCCGACCACTCCAGGAGTGGTGCCGACCGCTCCAGCAGTGGATCCGACCACTCCGGCAGTGGTGCTGACCGCTCCAGCAGTGGATCCAACCACTCCGGCAGTGGTGCCGAGCAGTCCAGCAGCGATGCCGACCACCCCAGAACAGGGAGGCCATGGACCACTGATCGAGTTCACCTCTCCACCCACCGACATCGATGAGTACGTGGACGCTTTCCACGATGGTGAGGAGGTCCGGTTCAGGCGGGTGGACAACATCGTCGGTGAAGGGGGAGCTCCTAGGTTGGCCAGTCATTTTTTCGATGACCCAGAGCTGCTCCTTGTTAGTGCAGAGGAGCCACCGACGTTTGCAGTGGCTGAACGCGACGACAATTGACGTCGGGCGATGTTGGAAGAGATGAAGGCCGTCGAGGACAATGGGACATGGGAGTTGGTGGATCCACCGGTGGGCTGCAGGCCGATCGGGTTGAAGTGGGTCTACAAGGTGAAACGGGACGAGCGTGGCGCCATTGTCAAGTACAAGGCTCGACTCATCGCCTGTGGCTTCGTGCGGCGTGAGGGCATCGACTTCGAGGAAGTCTTTGCTCCAATGGCGCGAATGGAGTCCGTTCGCTTGCTGTTGGCCATGGCAGCAGCGAAGGATTGGCGCGTCCACCACCTCGACGTCAAGTCTGCGTTCCTCAACGGCGAGCTCGCGTAGACGGTCTTCGTCAAGCAAGCTCCGGGCTTCGCCGTCAAGGGCACTGAGCACAAGGATCTCAAGCTACGCAAGGCGCTCTACGGGCTGCGGCAGCCCCCTTGGGTGGAACGCCAAGCTCAACGCCACCTTGGGCGAGCTTGGGTTCACTCGCTGCGCCACAGAGCACACGCTGTACACGCGGCGACGAGGGAAGAAGGAGCTCGTCGTCGGCGTGTATGTGGACGACTTGATCGTCACTGGAGCGCGGGCGGAGGGCATCGACGGCTTGAAGCGCCAGATGGCTGCTCGTTTCAAAATGAGCGATTTCGGCGCGCTCTCCTACTACCTCGGCATTGAGGTGAGGCAGGGGAAGGAGCACATCTCCCTGGGCCAGCGCGCCCATGCGGAGAAGCTGCTGGAGCGTAGCGGCATGGCGGAGTGCAAGCCGTGCGCAACTCCAATGGAGGAACGGCTCAAGCTGTCCGAGCATAGCATGGCGGCGAAGGTGGACACGACGCGCTACCGGAGCATCATCGGCGGGCTGCGCTACCTCACACATACTCGATCGGACATCACGTTCGCGGTCGGGTATGTCAGTCGCTTCATGAAGGACCCGCGCGAGGATCACTAGACGACGGTGAAAAGGCTGCTGCGCTATGTCAAGGGGACGCTCGATCAAGCGATCATCTTCCCCAAGAGTGGCGGCAAGGGTAGGCTGCGGCTCGCGGTCTTCAGTGAGGCAACCCTAAAGGCAAAGGAAGGTGAGCCGGAGCTCACTGTTTTCAGCGACGCAGACATGGCGGGCGACATCGACGAGCGATGGAGCACCTCCGGCATGCTCGTCTTCCTTGGAGCGGCCCCCATTGCTTGGCAGTCGCTGAAGCAAAAGATCGTGGCGCTGTCGACGTGCGAGGCGGAGTACGTCGCAGCAGCCACGGCGGCGTGCCAGGCTGTCTGGCTGCGCCGACTGCTGGGCGAGCTGACCGGCGAGGAAGCTCACCCGCCAGCTCTGATGATGGACAACCAGCCCGCCATCGCCATCGCCAAGAAGCATGTCCTTCACGACCGGAGTAAGCACATTGACATTAAGTTACACTTCCTCCGGGACTACATCGATGAAGGACAGATCGTCATCAAGTTTGTTGAGACCGGCAGACAGCTCGCTAACATCCTCATCAAGTCACTCGGGCGCCTGCGGTTCATGGAGCTGAGGAAGATGATTGCATGGATAAGGTCAAGGCATCGGGTTAGTAGCAGGATTAGGGAAAGAATTATAAGACATAATCTGTTGTTGATCTCTCTCTCTCTTGCTACAGCAGAGTTGGCATTTGGTCAGCTCGGCTGTCCAGTCTCTACTGTTGTAGCAGTATGGCAATAGGCCACCTCTAGTACAATAGTTGGTAGCTATTACATCAACCATGTCTTGGTAGTGGGTTGATCTAAGCTTTGTACTGCTAGTACTAGGAGTAGTTGGTGTACCGTAGGAGTGGATAGTTGGTGTACTCACTAACAACTATGTACCTGGTAGAGGTACTAGCACTTGTATATATATCACACCTAAGGCAATGCAAAAGAGCAGTTCAATTTGCCACATCTAGAAGCAGAGCTTTCGGCCAGCGCTGGGCTTGTGCTGTTCTCAATATCTTCTTCTACCCCTAGCCATGGTGAGTGAGTGTGCTAGTAAACTTACTGCTTACCTGTGCAGGGCAGCCGAGGGACCAACATAATCTACACTAAGATTCTCATCTTCTTGTAAAGCATCTATGTTGATTTCTTCATCTCTCCCAAGTTTCGGCTTTGCAATCTCAATTCTTTGATATGAGTTCATATTCAATTCTTTGGCATATCGTGAGAGAGATAGCAAGTTGGTGCTGACGACAAGACTATCCCGTGAATCATATTCCGTCTCACCCCAACGTCATTAGACTTTACAATTGCTTGTTTTCCAACAATTAACCCCTGGGACTGAAGGGTCTTCACAACATAATGGAAGTTGTTTGCTTTCATGCGAATACTTTTGCTTGGTTTCATGTCAATGCTTTGGTTTGGTTCCATGCCAATACTTTCCTTTGTTTCCATGCCAATACTTTCCCACAAAGACTTTTGTGTGACACCAGAAGTCCTACGACAAATTAAAGTAATTGCACACATTATAAGCAAAGGCTTACCGATGCACATATATTTCTCTACTAATAAGAAATATATAAGAGGAATGCCTGACACTTGCAAAGAGATTAAGATAACGACATATATAGCAAAAATGCAAGGTCAAATGTCCATTCATATTTATGACTGTTTGAGCACCCTCGAAACCTCCTTTGAATAAACAACCATGTCCATGTGGCATGTAATTAACCGAGTCAATGTCCAAGGTCTCCATATTCACTAGATATGCAAGCTCATAGGAACTCTCCAATCATAATAAAACAGAGAGGGTGTAGCAAGATATGACATTTTGCACAAATGATACACAAGTGCGCACCTGCTTGCTCCGACACGTTCTAGCGTCTCCTTCTGCTTGGCACTTAGCTTCGAAGCGGAGTACCTGTGGTCATAAATCCCGAGGAAGTTATCGCTGAGAGCCGGGCTCGCAAACAGCAGAGCGCCGTGCCGTTCGGCCGCCTCCACAGTCTTCGCCGCCGAGTGGACGAGCGTGTCGTCCGGTTTACCCTGTTCACCTGGTTTTTTACCAGGTTTACGCTCCATGAGGCTGATGTGAGGGAGCGCAATGAGACGAGCAAAGAGGGCGCTCTTGACGGCCAGGTCAAGAGGGAGGCCGGCAGCCTCAAACTCCCCGGAGAGCGCAGTCCATAGGCCGGTTACTGGGAGGCCGGCGGACAGGCTGGCACACACCTCGTCCAATGCAACCGAGACGAGCACATTCATGGCCATGGCAAACCAACGTAAAGCAGCCTCAATGCGGACGAGCACGGGTCGTCTCAGGTGCGACGAGCACGCGCGCGCGATTGTGGGCTAGAATGAGAGGAGCGCGGACCTGGTGGCGTGCGGACGGTTGCGGCGCGAGGTGCTGCGGGCGAATGGCGACGAACCGGGCACGGGCGGACGGCGACGCGCGGTGCCGCGGGCGGGCGACGGCGCGAGGGGCTGTGGGCGGGCGGCGGCGGCGCGTGGTGTCGCGAGCGCGTGGGCCTCCGTGCCCATACCCGCCGCGTGGGCGATGCGGATGCGGACGACGGGAAGAAAGGAGGAAGGAAAAAATAAAAAAAAAGTTGACAGGTGAGTCCAGGTCAAATCTGACTCTCATAGTCCCGGCCGAATCTGGAGGGATTTGGTTTCGGATGAAGCGGAGCTAAGGGCTTGGCAGGGCTTCTCTCCGGCTCCGGTTTCGGCTCCTCCAGAGGAGCTCTGCCAAACGTTTTTTTTGGTGGAGCCGTTTTTCAGTAAAAAACAGAGGAGCCGGAGTCATTTTGAAGAAGCCATAATTTGTGGCTCCTCCAAAACGGCTCCGGCTCCTCCGGAGGAGCCCCTCGAGAGGAGCCGCGCCAAACAAGCCCTAAGTTTAAAGGCACGCGAACGGGCCATATATGTCTCCAAACCAAACCGTCCCAAACCCTAGCTCCTCTCCTCCCCTTTCTCGCCGGCGAAATGTCCGACCGCCGCCGCGACAAGGAGAAGCCCCGCGACCGCGACCGTGAAATGGACCGCGACATCGACCGCCATCGCGACCGAGATCGCGACCGGGACCGGGACCGGGACCGGGACCGGGACAGGGATCGCGACCGCGATCGCCGCCGCGAGCGCGAGCGGAAGCGCTCCCGGTCCCGGTCTCCGTCGGCAGACCGGGACCGCTCCCACCGCCGCCGCTCCCGCTCGCACCGAGGCCGTTCGTCCCCCTCCCCCGACGCCGGCCGCCACAAGCGCCGCCGCGAGGCGTCCCCTGCCACCGCCGACCACCACCACAAGGAGGATAAGAAGGCCGCCGACTCTCACGCGACACCCAAGGGCGGAGGGGACCCCGCGGCCGCGGCCCCGGCGGTGGGTGACGGCGACGTGGATGCGGAGGAACTGGAGATGATGAAGATGATGGGCATCCCCGTCGGGTTCGACTCCACCAAGGGAAAGCACGTGCCCGACGCCGACGTTAGCGGGGTGCGTGTCGTCTCCAAGCGCCAGCCGCGCCAGTACATGAACCGCCGCGGCGGATTCAACCGCCCTCTGCCGCCTGAGCGCAACCGCTGAGGAGGGGAAAAGGTCTGAATCTCTCGCTATCTCTATGTTGATAGTTAAGGACTCAAGATTATTTAACTTAGCATTTGATTGGGTAGCTGTTGCAACTCGATTTTGCATCCTACTGAAAATCATGAGTTGTGCTTTTATTGTTTATACTCCCTCCATTCCAAATTATAAGACATTTTGGCTTTTCTAGATATGTAGCTTTTGTTATGCACTTAAGTATACACTATGTCTAGATAGAAAATGAAAGCAATGTATCTAGAAATGCCAAAATGTTTTATAATTTGGTACGGAAGGAGTAGAACTTCTGTGTTGAAATACTCTCTTGGGATTTCTTAAGAAGGAATTGTCTGATTTCTGCGCCATGCTTTTCATCTCAGGAATACTGTTTATATATGTATTATAGATAATAAATAATGATGCCGTTGGGTTAAGTTTGGGCATACTCCTGCTATTTCACATCCACACCCATGAGATCTTTCCCCAATCCAAACCCTCCCCATACCCATTTAAATTTAAATTACCCATACCCGATAGATAATGGGTAATAATTATGGCCTTATGGGTAACGGTTGACACAGAGGACATCTCTCTTCGACTCTGCTTGGTCACTGGAAGACAAGGGCCAGAGCAAAACAACGCTGATGCAAAAGCGCTAAGTGCAATGAGTGAACATGCAGACCTCTCCATAGGAAAAAAGAACACGTGCACAAGAGATTGTTAATACCATTTTTTGTCAACTTAAAATACTGTAAGTCAGTTTGTATGATGAACTGTAAAAATAATGATGAGGACCAAAAAATATTAATGTTTTCGTAGCTGCTGCAATGGAGACATCAACCATAGATATCTATTGCTGAAGCATATATCTACTAGCTTCATTTTATTTTACAGATAAATAAATAGATAGACTTTGGCCAGCTAATTTTCTTGTATTGCCAACCTATTCTACTATTCAACTTGCACTTCTTCATTGACATGTTTGTACAACTCTTTCTTTCCTTTTAACTGTTCATTGGCTGAAATACAAACAAGAGTTAGCAAAGAATAAAGAGATGACCAGACATGGTTTGCAATGCAGTACAATCCATACATAAAGATAAAAAATTTATCTGTCAAAATGACAACAACGCAAGCAACAAGCACTTAGCCATACATATGGATTATGAAAAAAAATTAACATCCACACTTGGTCAGATTAAGAGGACTCAAATTTAACTTCCAGAAGAAGACATCTTTTTTTTTTGGATAAATCATCATCCATACTTTCATGTTGTGAAGTGACAATGTGACAAATCAACACTAATAATCATACAGAAGCGTTAGAGCTTAATCATACAGAGCTTGATCATACAGAAGACATGTTTAGCTCAGCAAACGCATAATCAGCTAGAAGCCTAGAACTGCACATACTAAGAGGCCAACAACAGAAGCATTAGAGCTTACCTCCTGCAATATGTCTAATCATCAATAGTTAGATCTTCACTTCTAGCTGGTACAAATGATTCAGAAATACTCTCTTCTACAACTCTGGTCTCTACTGTTTCAAATAAAAGATATTAGAAATGCATGTTAGTGGATAGCTATCTCATTATATTATTTTTGTGATAGTGGTTTATACAATATTTTCTACAAACCTAGTCAAACTTAAAAAGTTTGACCAACATGAAACCCTATGAGGGAGCAGGCGATAAGGTGTACCTAGCTCGGCTTGGGTCGCCTTTGAAATGATGTATTGTGTGTGTGTGTGTGTGTGTGGAACTATTGTTCTGCAGCTGGCCATAGAATAACTTATTATGTGGCCACTTTGAGTTACAATAGTTACTATGCTAATTTACGAGACTACAGTAACTCCTTACTAAGTGATTTACTATAACATTATGGTAAATATCACCGTGAGTTGTAGTAACACGAGTATCGTAAATGCATATTCATGTTATCGTAAATTGGTACAAACATTATCGTAAATCAAGGTGGCTATAGAATAAGTTATTCTGTAGCCACTTTTGAGTTACGATAATTATTATGCTAAATTACATGATTATAGTAACTCCTTACTAAGTGATTTACTATAATGTCATGATAAATATCCGCATGTGTTATAGTAACATAATTATCATAAATATGTATTGACATTATCATAAATTATTATATAGAATTATCGTAAATAGAGGTGGCTACAGAATAACTTATTTTGTAGCTGGCTACTGAATATACTCTCCCTATTGTACATATATACATATATGTACATATATACATATATGTATATATGTACATATATGTATGCATTCCAATAACCTAATAATGCTATTAGCAAGAATTTTTTCTATTATTTAGTTTTGTTTTAAAACGATTATCTTCCTTCAATCACAATTATAGGCCCATTAGGACATTGACATGTGTTCCATATTGCACTTTGACTAACAATATTATTACAAACATATTGTATTAAGTAGAAGTAGTTATATATTATGAAAGCATTCTTGATGAGGTATCAGGCACGATTTGACTTGGTGCGGTCTTCAAGATCACACTTTGACCACTACTTTCTCTTAAAATATATAATTTATGGCAACAAAAGTTTGATCATTAGAAAGTATTTCTAAATACAAATCCATAACAGCTTTTGTACTTAAATCTTTCGTATGATTAGGCTAATTGTTGATCAAAGATAAAAAAAAAAAGTGAATTTTGAAATACATGCATGCCTTATATATTGGGACAGAGTATCAAACTTGTATTGTTAATCGATATATGAAATTTTTTATATTGATGGTCAAAGTTTAAAAAGTTTGGCCCAAAACCTTGATGGGCTTGTATTTATGATTAGAGGAAGTATGGTCTAAGTTCTTGGCAGCTACTGTTAATGATTTTCTGAATAATATCAACTGATTTTTTTTCTTTTTAATGTTTTACAGGATCATGCGCCAACACAAAGGATTTTGGGTAGTGGTTACTCTGTTACTGGCGTAGGAGATGAGCCACTGCTGAACATGTATAAACCTTGATGGCTATTTACTTTGCAAAACACTGTAGAATGATATCCCGTTCTCTTTTTGTCATTGTTTATTCTGTCGGCATTCCAGGAAAACAGAATTTGGGGGCACATTTTGAAACTATGGATTTACAGCTTTAACGTGATGTTTCTGGCTTTCTGCGTGCAATTTGGTGAGCCTCAAGCAATGCTTGTGCAGTCCTTTGTTTCTTGATTTCCACCGCTTACATTTATGTTTGTTCTTAGCATTTGTTTCAGGTAATCAGGCATGCACCACATGGATTCCCAAGTGAAACTGCTTTTGCTTTTAGTGTATGCTTTGCAATGAAATTATTGGTAATGGACATGAGTGCAACATTTGTAATTAGTGTATGCTAAGAGACCTGTTCTTTCAATAACACGTAGAACAACTCTGGTAATAACAATTTAAGTTTAGGCTACTGCATTAGATCCAGAATCTACTTACCAGATTATGGTTTGAGGGAGTGATAGGGCAATGGTTTGAGGTTGCTAGATCAGTTACTAGTTGCTTTATGCTCCAATGGTTGTTTCATGTAAAGTTTGTTGTTGCGTGAAATGACCACAAATAGAAGAGATAAAAAGGCGTGAACAGTAAGCTGCAGTTACTGTGTTTTTTCTTTTGTGTATATGTGTTTAGGGAGACAACAGTTTAGTTTATATGCTGATCGTGCCATCCTGACAATTTACTGTGCCTGCTGTAGCGCGCTGTTTTGCAGTAAACATCTTCACCTGTGCTGCTGTCTGGAATGGAAGCAACAAGAGATTGCATATTGTGTTTGTTTCCCTTAGTTGTCACCTGACCACAGCCATGTTTTTCGAACACATGTACCAGAATTTTGCGTCCGTTGCTTTCGAATGTGGATTATCTTCGTCCTTTGGCACACCTGCTTCATTTTTTTTAGAGTTCTAGGGTCAAGCCCCTGCCTTGACGAAAGACATCAATTCGGTTACAACAATCGGATGGGAAACACCCAGGGGCCATGTGCCTGGACGTGTGGACGCCCGCGTGCTGCTACGTCTGCCCGCGTGCTGCTGCTGTGCCTGTACAGGAGAGCATGTGCATAGGGTCCGCCTAGCTGCATCTGCATGGGAGAGCATGCGCATGGAGCCTGCCTAGTTGCATGCTAGTTGCATGCGAGAGAAAGGGTGGGAGCACAACACGCGTACCTTGCTGCGCCCGAGCGTGGTGCTGCGCCTACCCGCATGCTTCGCGCCCACATCTACTGATGCTGGGTCTGCGTGTACTGCTGCTACGCCTGCACGGGAGAGCATGTGTGTGGGGCACGCCTAGCTACGCCGACATGGGAGAGCATGTGTGTGGGGCCGCTTAGCTGCATGGGAGAGAGAGGGTGAGAGCACAGCGCGCGTACCCGTGTTGACCCCGGCTGTCGGCTGCATGCTCCACCGTGGGGGACCTAGCTTGGTGGTACAGGGGTGCCTGGTTTTGCGGTCGTTGGGTGCTGGCCAGCTCTAGCGTTCTGCATGCGAGCATGCACTTTGACCAAGGAGTGCTCGACCATTTGGGCACTGACCACCCGTTGCGTGCATGTGCGACTAATGGAGCTGGCCCGCATGACAGAGCACTGGATGGGTGCATGCAGCATGTGCGTGCCCACGAGTCAAAGCACTTGGGGAACAACACCTGCTGCAACATAATGAAACCAAGTGAAACAATTGAAACATATGTGTATAACCACTATAACATATGCAATATCTAGATAAAACACTTGCAACATATGTCTGAAATAGGTGAAATATTTGGAACATACACTTGCAACATACTTATGTAGCCACTACAACATATGCAACATACATATGAAAACATGCAACATCCTGATGAATCAGCTGAAACATTTGAAAAACACACTTACAATATACGTGTATAGCCACTGCAACATATGCAACATCCATATGAAACACTTGCAAAATACGTTTGAAACAACTAAAACATTTAAAACATATATTTGGAACACACGTGTATAGCCATTGCAACATATGCAACACCAGATCTACTTTTGCAACATACATATGAAACGCATGAAACATACTGTTGCAATATGTGCTCATCTACTTGCCGTCGGCCAGTGAAGGCTCGTTGACACGAGCGCGGGGGAGCGCAATGCGAGCCATGAGCCACGAACGGTGCGTGGCACGAGGCGGGTCCAACGTGAGGCGCAAGGGCACGCGTGAAAGCCCTAATTTAGTTTTGGATAATTGATGAAACCTATGGACTAATCCTTGAATCTAAGTGTGTGACTAGATAGGATGGTCCAATCCAAGTGGTGGAGCAAGATAAGGTCAATGGAGATAAAGATGGACATGAGATGATGGTGATCAAGCTCCAACTTGGAAAAGAAGAAAGCGAAAAATAAAAACCAAGTGTTGATCAAGGAAAATGTATCAAATAAGTTTTTGTTTTGGTGATCAAGACACTATAGAGAGTGTGATCACATTTAGGATCGATAGCCGTACTATAAAGAGGGGAAATATTTGGCTAAGCGGTTATCGAGTGCCACTAGGTGACATGATTCTTGCATATGCATTCGAAACCTAGTGTGCTAACTATTAACCCTTGTAAAATACTTTGAAAAATACTAACACACATGCATAATGATGATACACGATGTGTTTAGCACTTGGGAGCAAGGGTGAAGAGATAGAAGTTGATTTGGAGGTGAAAAGGTCAATAGAACCCTGGTGGAGGGCAGATGGTCCTGTTGGTCTATGTTGAATATTAATAGTTGTTAGATGGGAATTCTGTATTGATCCTTTGTGCTTTGGAACAAATATGCATGTGGGATGTGTAGCCCTCTGCATAAGCTTTCCAAAATGTCCAAGATCATCGAAATCGAAGTTCGGAGCTAAGAGTTATCGTTGTTTTAGCGCTCAGGACTCTGACTCGGGACCGGGTCTGGGTCTAGGGTCCGGACCATGTCATCTGGGTCTGGTTCTTGGGTCCAGGCCATATTTTCTAGGTTCGGTTGAGCGTTTTTACATGTGTTTGAAGGGACATGACCCTGAGTTGGTCCGGCTGTTGAGTCTGGACCGGGTCCGGAGGGAAAAACCCTCTCTGGAACCTCTCTAGATTAAACAGGACCGAGGGTTCGTTGGTCCTGTTGCTCGGTCTAGTTCTAGGGTCCGGTTCTACGTAGTGTGATGCATTTTTAGTGGCCATTGAGATCTAATGAGCACGTTTGAACGTGGGGACACATGGCGAGATCCGGGGTCCATACCTTCACTATAGATGGTTCAGAACCATGGTCCGGAGCCTCGGTCTGAACCTCCCAGAGGGCATAATGGCTATAACACACATGTTCTATAGTATTTTTGCTTAATAAAAATTAGTTTTAAACCCTACTTGATATACATGAGCTATTGCATCAACATTGATTTAATATTTTTATTGATTATTTTAGGCTACAAAAAATTTATCAACACCTTCTATCGCATGCATTATTACACAAACACGATGCTCACGACATGATTTAGTAGTTGGTTTAGGGCATAACACCGAGGGTGTTATAGAAGCCAAGAAGGAGCAAGCGATTGTGTCATGTGATGTGGGACTAACATGTGATATTTTTGATGAATCTTTTTATAAGCCCATTGTTGTTGCTCCCACTAACCCTTCTTGTAGCACTACTTCTTCCACTTCACCTTTGAGTGATGGTTTCACAGCAAGCGAATGCTAACCAGTTGGTCTGGCTATGCGCTTTACACCTTGTCGGCCAGAGTTTGACCCCCTCTATGGTAGATTTGTTGGCCAGAGGAGGCACAGTTTATTTGCGTGTTAAAAAATCCCCTCCTCTACCCCACGCCAAAGCATAGGTCTAAGGCCAGCCCAGTCTCATGGGAGCTGCAGTGCCACTGTGTATGGGTGGGGCAGAGGTTCATGGGTTTTCTCGACCTACGTGAGAAGGTCTTCTTCTTAAGCACAATGCCTAGGGATGTCTTACCCCTACAGGTTGAGTTTTTTATGATGGTTTTACTTGCGATGTCTCACTAATGGTGGAAAATGAAACCCTCAAGAAGAAGGTGAATGAGCTCACTCATGCCTTAGGCAATGCCTATGGTAGAGATGCCCACTTGCTAAAGTGCTTGGGTAGCCAAAGATTTTCTCTCAACAAAGAGGGATTATGCTATACCTCCAAGAAAGACAAGGCGACCTTTGTCACTCCCAAAGCTAGCTTTATGAAGGGCAATGGTCGGTTTTGCAATAGATGCAAGCAAGTTGGGCATATAGAGCAAAATTGCAAGACTAACAAGAACAAGCAACCTAATGTATCCTCAATTAGATTTGATTCTTGCTACATGCTTGTTAAAGGTGCTAATGGTGTGAAGGCTAAGTTTATTGGCGCACCAATTGTGGGCTCAAAGAAGAAAGCCATTTGGGTACCATGCAAAGAGCTTAGTGACTAACCTTCAAGGACCCAAGCAAGTTTGGGTATCTAAAAAGAATTAATCTTCTTTTGTAGGTCAATTATAAAGCTGAAGGAAGACATTAGGTGCTTAATAGTGGGTGCACACAACACATGACCAGTGATTCAAGAATGTTCAATTCAATCAACATTAATGAGAGTAATAGGGTTAATAGTATCATATTTGGTGATAATGGCAAAGGCAAGGTCAAAGGGCTTGGTAAGATTGCAATATCCAATGACTTGAGCATTTCCAATGTGCTACTAGTAGAGAGCTTGAACTTCAACCTTTTGTCGGTAGCTCAATTGTGCGATCTTGGTTTTAAGTGCATATTTGGTGTGGATGATATAGAGATCATAAGTGTAGATGGTTCTAATTTGATATTCAAAGGATTTAGATATGAGAATCTATACTTGGTTGATTTCAATGCTAATGAAACCCAATTGACAATTTGCTTGCTCACTAAGTCTAGCATGGGTTGGTTATGGCATAGAAGGCTTCGTTATGTTAGAATGAAACAATTGAATAAATTAATTAGGCATGATCTAGTAAGGGGCTTGAAAGATGTCACATTTGAGAAGGATAAGCTATGTAGTACATGTTAAGCCGAAAAGCAAGTTGGTAACACACATCCTAAGAAAAGCATGATGAGCACATCTAAGGCATTTGAGTTGTTGCACATGGACTTGTTTAGACCAACCACATACACTAGCATTGGTGGAAACAAATATGGATTTATGATTGTGGATGATTTCACTAGATATACATGGGTGTTCTTTCTTGTTGATAAGAGTGATGTGTTTGCAACCTTCAAGACATTCATCAAGAGAATTCACAATGAGTTTGAAATTACCATCAAGAAAGTGAGAAGAGATAATGGTAGTGAAATCAAGAATACTAGAATTGATGAGTTGTGTGATGAATTTGAAATTAGACATCAATTCTTGGCCAAGTACGCTTCATAATCAAATGGTCTTGTTGAGAGGAAGAATAGAACTTTGATTGATATGGCAAGATCAATGTTGAGTGAGTACAATGTGAGCCATTCCTTTTGGACCAAAGTAATCAATATGGCTTGCTACTATAGCAACCGACTCTATTGTCGGCCAATGATGAAGAAGACACCTTATGAGCTCTTGAATGGAAGAAAGCCCAACATTGTATATTTTAAGTTTTTGGATGCAAATGCTACATATTAAAAAAAGACACAAGATTGAGCAAATTTGAGAAGAAATATGATGAAGGTTTCTTGCTTGGTTACTCAACTACTAGCAAGGCTTATAGAGTTTAGAATTTGACTAGTAGTACTCTTAAGGAGGTGCATGATGTTGAATTTGATGAAACCAATGGCTCCCAAGAGAAATATGAGAATCTAGATGATGTGAGAGACACTCAATTGGTCAATGCCATGAAGAATATAGACATTGTTGATATAAGACCTAGAGAAGTGATTGAAGTTGAAGATGATAAAGATCAAGTGTTCTCTAACTCAAATGTGCAAGCTAGTGGTTCTCATGATCAAGATCAAGCTACTACAAGTGATGATAAAGTGCAAGATCAACAATAAGTGGCTAGTTCATCATCTCAACCAAATGATCAACTAAGTGTAAGCGATCAAGTTCAAATGCTCCAACCAACCAATATCGCAAGAGATCACCCTTTGGACTCTATAATTAGTGATATCTCAAGAGGTGTTCAAACTAGATCAAGATTGGCATCATTTTGTGAACATTTCTCATTTGTGTCATCCATTGAATCAAATAAGATAGATCCCGTCGGGAAGATTATGTTGTCGAGGTCCATCGAGTTCTCGGATGCAAAGTCGCCGAAATCCCCTACCTGGCGTGCCAGCTGTCGATGTTTTACCACCGATAGCCTGCCACGGGGGTACCCGGAGCAGTATGTTCGGGCTTCGGCGTATGCCGAACTCGATGGTTAACGCAAGACACAGTCGATTTATCCTGATTCAGGCCCTCGATCGTAGATCGAGTAATAACCTTACGTCCAGTCGGCGTTAGCCTTTGCGTTGGGTTGATTGTCAAGTGTTGTGTTGTACAATGGTCCTCTCGTCTCAGGAGTCCTGCCTTCCTTTATATAGTCAGGAGGCTAGAGTCCTAGTGCGTTTACAATGAGATTTCCTAGTAGGATTACTTAATAGCTATACTACTAAGATTACATGGGGAGAATCCTAGTTGGACTAGATATTCTCTCTCCCTTGCGGGGTATCCTGTGGGTCCCGCATCGACACTAGTTGTAAAATTAAAAAGAAGGTTTTTTTTTATCTAGATATATTGCTTTTACTATGCACTTAGACATATTATATCTAAGTAATATATCTAGAAAAGTCAAAATATTTTATAATTTGGAATGGGTAAAGTATATTTTTTAAGAAATTATTTTTAAACATGCCTAGAATTCTCTAACCGAGAGTTCTTTTGGCACAACTTTGGCTTTGGATTTTGATTTCTTTGTGGCTCTTGGCGCGAGGTCGAGCCAAACGGCCATAGCTCCTTATAAGGAGTTGGAGCCCTTTTTTTTACCGAGGAAAGGGCATGAAAACGTGGCTTCGGTTTCTCCTAGTAAACTTAACACATAATATTATAAACTGTGGTTGGAGTTATTTTAGCCAAACGTTTTTCAAAATGGTTTTAGAAGCTTCTCCATAAAAGTAGCTAGAACCGTAACCTTTTTAGGACAAGCCGGAGTCCTGCCAAACTGCTCCAGAGAATCTACAACTTTGATTTTTATGCGTGTAGTTAAAACAAGTAACCTTATGTGCATTAGTGACCTAACCTTTAAATGAACTTGATTTTATATGATGTAGGATTTAATTTTAGCATTAAAGGCGAAAATACACTATTAACGGAAAATATAATACATGAATAAATAACTAGCAAAGGGTAGAATATGACAATTTTGGTTTACAACCTGAATTCACATTTTAAAAGGGAATATAATAAAAGTTGTCTTGAAGATCATGATCCTAAACTTAATGTCATGGTTATATGACATTAATCAAAATATATGATATTATCTTATCATGACTTCGTGAGATCCTATTACATATCACAGATTCACAATCCTTGCTACTAGTACTAGATAGTACTCCTTCCATCTAAAAAAATGATTTTAGGTTTGAGTCTAATCAAACTTTCTCAAGTTTGATAAATTATTTATCAAAATTTTACCATAAAAATATATTGTAAATTAAATATAATGATTTTTAATTGAAAATTTTGATTTACAACCTGAATTCACATTTTAAAAGAGAATATAATAAATGTTGTCTTGAAGATCATGATCCTAAACTTAATATCATTGTTATATGACATTAATCAAAATATATGATAGTATCTTATCACGGCTCCGTGAGATCCTATTACATATCACAGATTCACAATCCTTGCTACTAGTTCTAGACAGTACTCCATTCATCCATTCATAAAAAAAAAAGATTTTAGGTTTGAGTCTAATCAAACTTTCTCAAGTTTGATAAATTATTTATCAAAAATTTACCATAAAAATATTGTAAATTAAATATAATGATATTTAATTGACAATTTTGGTTTACGACCTGAATTCACATTTTAAAAGAGAATGTAATAAATGCTGTCTTGGATGATGTGGTTTTCTAAAAAACTGTAGCGTCACAAAACTGTGGTTTTATAAGCCAAAAAGACATAAAACCGTGATTTAGAAAAAAAGAGGCCACGAGTAGAGTTTCTAAAACTCCAAAAGACTACAGTTTTGACAAAACCATGGTTGTAAATATTACAAGATTTGTTGTATCCAAACACCTAGTAGCTTTGTAAAACCATAGTATTTTTTAATATTTTAAAAATACTTTGCATCCAAATAGATGGCCCCGTCCGGCTTACCCAGAAGCCGGCTTGTTCGGCTTCTTTTTTCAGCCGGAACAGTGTTTTTCTCTCACAACAATTCAGCCAGAACAGTGCTTTTCAGCCAGTTTCAGCTAAGTTTCAGCAAGACGAACGGGGCCAACCTTAGGTTTGAGTCTAATCAAGCTTTAACAAGTTTGATAAATAAGTATTTATCAAAAATTTACTATCAAAATATATCAAAAATTAAATATAATGTTATTTAGTTGATATAAAAAATATTTATAGGCAATTAAAGTTAAAATTATTTGACTTATTGGAAAAATAGAATTATGTTGCTTCTGGAAAGGAGCTATGTAAGCGAACATTATGCTCCTCTATTTTTATAAAATTGAATTGATTCCTATAAAATTCTTGTGTTCTAAACAAACCTTAGACCTATATAGGCCCGGCCGATTTTTCATGCGCCCTTCTTCCTCCTCGGCGTATTCTTCTTCCACGGCGTCTTCTCCCTCTCCGACGGCCCTCGTCCCCGCGGCCGTGGAGCTCCGACGAAACTCTAGCACGGCCACGACCACTTTCTTCGCCTCTCCCTCCTTGCACGGCGAGCTGTGGCCATGGAGCTCCCCCGTCTAGCCCTGGCCCCAGCGCCTCCATTTCCGCTAGAGCCCTGAACCGTCCGCCATCTTCACCACCTGGCTACAGTGTGCTGGTGGGTCGGGCGCTGGAGCATGTGTGGCCGTGCAAGGGGGAAAAACGGCTGGCCTGTGTTTTTTTATATAAAAAAAAAACTAGAGCTAGGCACCGTGGTCTTTTAAAACAGTAATGATCAGGACATATATACAATATATATATATATAAAAATAACACGAATTAAAACGTGCATGATGCATTGATGCCTGATTCCCGATCAGCAGGGCCCCGCGTTTTGAGTTTAAGATCGGGACTCTTGTCGTCTCCTACCTTTTCCCCTTCCCCTCGTGGCCTCTCGTCTGTTCCCGGCGGCCGTTCCCCTTTCCCCTCTCCAAAACCTCTCCCAAAGGTCCAAACCCTTGGAAACTGCGCCCCCGGCGCCGCCATCACAACCACCGCCGCAGCAATGCGCCGATCTCAGGACCGCGGACCCTTCCGCCCGCTGGATTGGGTCCCACGGCCTCCCCACCACCACCGCGACCACCACTACCACAACGAACACCGGTACCAGCCTCCCTCACACCCCCACCGCGACCGACACTACAGCACCGAACACCGGTATCAGCCCCGCGCCCAGCACCAGCGCGACTGCCACGTGCAGCCGTCCCCTCCCCCGTCGCAGTTCGAGGTACTCCTCGTCCGCCCGGGCTCCGATATGTCCGCTCCGACCGCCATTGAGGTGGAGGCCCTCGTCGCGAACCTCAAGTCGCCGGCGCCGGCCAGCATCTCCGTCCACTCCTCCGGCCGCCATGCCGCGCGCCTCGTCTTCACCTCCATCTCGGACGCCGCGGCCGCCACGCGCGAGCTGTGGGCGCTCCGCCTCGAGGGGCTCCACCTCCTCACCCTGCACCTACCGCACCCCGCCCTCGCCGCCCACGCCTCGCCGCACTTCGCCTCGCTCTTCGCCGACCACGCTTCCCGCCTCCTAGACTCCGACCTCGTGGCCCTCTCGGCCGCCCGCTCCGCCGAGCTCGCGGCGTCCATACGGGATGTAAAGCAACGTCTGGGCTCGCGTAACAGCTTCCGCGACTTCCATCAACTGGACCTCGAGAAGAAGACACTGGAGTCTGAGAAGGAATTGATCGATGCCAAAATTGCCGAGTACAAGGAGGCGATGTGGTCGATACAGTGCGCAATGTTGCCCGGATCGGGGGACAAGGAGGAGGGTGTCGACTTGTTTGGGGCTGTGGAAGGTGCGGATGTGGACTTTGTGAGGGTGCATATGATGCTGCTGCGTGAGTGCCGAAGGCTTAAGGAGGGCCTGCCGATCTATGCATACCGCAGGAGGATTCTTAATCATATTTTCGCTAACCAGGTAACGAGGGGTCATTGGAATTTGCTATGTGATTTTAACTTCAAGGGAATTGCAATGCCATGTGCATTATTTGATGTTTTGTGCTCGGTATGCTTAGAACTGTAGAGAATTCTTGTGTCTAGATTTTGGTAGTGAGTGCCTTCTTAGACTGTAGTAAGAGAGAATTCCTTTAATGCATTAGAAATTATACTCCTCCCTTTTGTCATAGGGAATTATACTCCTCCCTTTTGTCACAGAAAAAAACCGTTTCTGTTATAGGCCACTGGTTTAAGTTTTTGTTTCCTAAAAAACTCAGACATCCTGATTTTGTTAGTAAGAGTTTGTGGCAGCCTTCGAACCCGGACTGGTGACGGGTTCCATCAAACCCCAGATTTCAACTGTCTGACCACAAGTATAACTCAGGAGAAGTTGGCCATTTTGCTCCTCTCCATGCCACTTCTGTTGGGTGCTAGAATGCTGTGAAGTGGTGAGGTAAAAGATGATTTTGCCCCTTTCGATAGAATGAAGCAAGGCTTTGCTATTTCTTTGTGTAAATGCACCCAACATGACATAATGCCTCTATGACATAGCGCAATTGCAGCATAGTTAAACACCAGCACAGCTTGCATGGCCATGCGTGACCCAGCTGGCATATTATCTCTAATCGCAACAGCTTTGCCAAACATTACAAGAAAAATCTACATTGGCTTATGATTTTTTTTTTGCAAGAATTGGCTTATGATTTTGTTTTGCCCGACTATGAAACAGGTGCAGAAAACGATGTTGTTTTATTCATTCAAGTAAAAATCATGTCAATAATTGATAACATTTTCTGTTTCTTCATAATTCATATCCTCTCTGCATATGCAGATAGGCCCTCCCCTCTCTGTCTCTCCATTCCTTTCTCCTTTTTCCTTTTGCAAATACAGCAACACTTATAACCTTCCACATGGCTAGATGAGACTTGATAGTTGGATGCTTCGTTCTGTATGGGTCATAATGTCTGCTCACTAGCACAAGTTCCTTACTGTACTAACCTCTTCGCAAATACTCCAGTGAAAGCCTTTGTCGTACGGTTGCGATTGTTGCGCTGTCTCCAAATCTCCCAAGCGACCAAAATAATTAATGAGCTGAACCCTTGCTTGCTTTCCTTCTCAATCTGTTTAATCACCCAAGACCACCAACTGGAGAAGCTTGCTGTCTCTGCTGAGGTGCTATAAATGTGAACCACACGAGAGGCCAGAGCTTTCAGGGAAAAAATCAGATGAAAGGAAGAAACTGGCACGAATGCAGAATGATTTATGCCTGTATGTTACATAACATATATAAGTGTAATGGTACAAAAGGGAAATAGCCAAGTTACTCGTAATACTTCCTAGTGGGTAAAATTGTCTTTTCCCTCGCCATTCCACAGCAGTATAACACCCAACTAACAGAAGTGGCATGAAATGGTTCAAAATTTTGAACAAATGGCACATTTCTTTGGATTGCACATAGGGAAGAGTGTAATTTCTAGTGGCATTGAAGGAATTCGACCTTTGGGTTGTCCAGCATCCTAAATAAACTGAAATTGAGCCCTCTGTTTTTGATTCTCATGTGTATTGGCATAACATTCTTGCTTTTCCATAATTATGAGAAGAAAGGTTATTACGTGCATTGTTTTTTTGACGGGGCATCAAACTTTTGATTCTGTGGCCTGTTCAATGTTCATCTGTTAGCAATTTACTTTATCTACAATCAGCTGTTATTTACTTTCATTTATTTCTAAAAGTTTGGACAGCATAGTTTGTCGTTGAGAAAACAATTCTTGCTCTAAACTTAATGAGCTCCATTTTCCTTAGGTCATGGTCTTAATAGGAGAAACAGGTTCTGGGAAGAGCACACAATTGGTTCAGTTTCTTGCTGACTCAGGTCTTGCTGGTGGTGGTTCCATCATCTGTACTCAACCTCGAAAGCTTGCTGCTATATCTTTAGCACATAGAGTCGATGAAGAAAGTAAGGGTTGTTATGGGGACAGTTCTGTGCTGTCATATTCAACCTTACTAAATTCTCAAGGTTTTGGCACTAAGATTATATTCACCACGGACAGTTGTCTTCTGCATTACTGCATGAGTGATATGAGTCTGGATGGCATTTCATATATTATTATAGATGAAGCTCATGAAAGGAGCTTGAATACTGATCTTCTGTTAGCTATGATCAAGAAGAAGCTGCTTGATAGGCTGGATTTGCGGCTCATTATAATGTCTGCCACTGCTGATGCTGACAGACTTGCTGAATATTTTTATGGCTGTCAAACATTTCATGTTAAAGGGCGAACTTTTCCTGTTGAAATTAAATATGTCCCTGATATATCAGCAGAGGCTTCATTGAATAGTGTACCAAGTATTTCTTCTGTTGCTTCTGCTACTGCTTCCTATGTTACTGATGTTGTACAAATGGTAAACATAATCCACAAGAATGAAGAAGAGGGTGCTATACTTGCTTTTTTGACATCTCAACTGGAAGTAGAATGGGCCTGTGAAACATTCAGTGATCCAAATGCTGTGGTACTTCCGATGCATGGAAAGCTTTCTTCTGTAGAACAGAATCTTGTCTTCAAAAGCTACCCTGGAAAGAGAAAGATTATCTTCTGCACGAATATAGCTGAAACATCATTGACGATAAGAGAAGTGAAGTATGTTGTTGATTGTGGCTTGGCCAAAGAATACAGATTTGTTCCCAGTAGTGGTCTCAATGTACTCAAAGTAAATTGGATTTCCCAAAGTTCTGCTAATCAACGTGCTGGCCGTGCTGGCCGAACCGGAGCAGGGAAGTGTTACAGGCTCTACCCTGAATCTGACTTCGGTATGATGGAAGTGCATCAAGAACCTGAAATTCGTAAAGTTCATCTCGGCACCGCTGTTCTGAGAATACTTGCTTTGGGCGTTAAGGATGTAAAATATTTTGAGTTTATTGATGCCCCAGATCCTGAGGCTATCAATATGGCTGTGCATAATCTTGAACAACTTGGTGCTATAGAATATAAATGCAGTGGATTTGAGCTAACTGACACTGGACGTGATCTGGTCAAATTGGGCATTGAGCCAAGGCTTGGGAAAATCATGCTTGATTGCTTCAGCTATGGTTTGATGAAAGAAGGTTTAGTCCTAGCCTCTGTTATGGCAAATGCTAGTAGCATATTTTGTAGAGTGGGTACTAATGAGGAGAAATATAAAGCTGACCGTCTGAAAGTCCCTTTCTGTCACCCTGATGGAGACCTTTTCACTTCACTTGCTGTTTATAAGAAGTGGGAGGCTGGGCATGATAACAAAAATATGTGGTGCTGGCAGAATAGTATCAATGCCAAGACCCTGAGGAGGTGCCAGGAAACTATATCTGAACTTGAAAAATGTCTAAAGCATGAGCTAAACATCATCGTTCCAAGTTACTGGAGTTGGAACCCTGAGAAGCCTACTATGCATGACACTTCACTAAAGAAGATTATTCTGTCATCTCTTAGAGGTAATCTTGCTATGTTTTCTGGACATGAGAAATTTGGGTATCAGGTGATTTCAGCAGATCAGCCTGTGCAACTTCACCCTTCATGCTCATTGTTGACTTATGGCAGCAAGCCTGAATGGGTGGTATTTTCAGAAATCTTGTCAGTCCCGAATCAATATTTGGTATGTGTAACTGCTGTTGATCGTAACGACGTGTGTACAGTTCACCCTTTTATTAAGTCACTGGAGGAGAGTAAATTGCAGAGGAAAGTGATTACTGGGATTGGAAATAAATCGCTGAGAAGATTTTGTGGTAAATGTGGCCAAAATCTGCAGAAAATCATCTCACTTCTGAGAGAAGATTGCAGAGATGACCGCATAATGGTTGATTTAGACTTCAGTAGCAGTGAAGTTTTATTATTTGCTAAAGAACATGACATGGAAACGGTCTTTTGCATGGTTAATGATGCTTTGGAACTTGAAGCTAAAATGCTGAGGGATGAATGTGACGAGAGAAGATCTGGTGGCTCTACTATTGCATTATTTGGCTCTGGTGCTGAAATTAAGCATTTGGAACTTGGGAAGAGACATCTAACTGTGGAGATTCAGCATCAAAATGCTCGTGATATAGATGAAAAGGAACTTATTGGTTTGGTATATTCTCGTGTTCCTGGTATAGCAAATTTTCATAAACTCGGGAATTTTCAGACAAACACAGATGAAACGAAGTGGGGGCGGTTTACATTCCTCAAACCAGATTATGCTGATCATGCCATTTCAAAATTGAATGGGATTGAGTTTCATGGTTCCTCGCTAAAGGTGGGTCCTGTAAGCGCTTACAACCACTCAGGGCTACCATTTCCTGCAGTAAGAGCTAAAGTTTCTTGGCCATGTAAGCCTAGCAGGGGACTTGCACTTGTAACATGTGCTAGTGGGGAAGCTGAATTTATTGTAAAGGACTGCTTTGCCCTTGGAGTTGGTGGAAGGTATATCAACTGTGAGGTTAGTAAAAAGTATGCAAACTGTGTCTTTGTTACGGGGGTTCCATTGCATGTAACAGAGCCAGAATTGTATTATGCTTTTCGTAGTACAACCACCAGGAGAATCCTTGACATCCACTTACTTAGAGGACCGCCCACAGCTAGCTCTTCCGATTCTGAATGTGCAGAAGCACTGATGAGAGCGATATCACTATTCATGCCAAATAGGAATTTTCCTGGCCAAAATTTTCGTGTTCACGTGTTCCCTCCAGAAGAGAAAGATTCAATGATGAGAGCTACCATATCCTTTGATGGAAGTTTTCACAGAGAGGCTGCAAGAGCACTGGACCATCTTCAAGGAAGTGTTCTTCCTTGTTGTCTTCCTTGGCAGATAATCCAGTGCCAGCATGTATTTCATAGTACTGTCTCCTGTCCAATGCGCATATACAATGTCATCAGCCAAGAAGTTGGTGTTCTACTTGAGAGCTTCCGTAGCCAAAAAGGTATTGTTGTATTCCTCACCTGAGAGAAAATTTGCTTCTATCTTCTTACTGTTCTGTTGTCATGAGTCATGACATATTCTGCTCTTCCTGCATTGCTGCTTTGTTCTTGTTTGTTATTAAAAAATTGGCTGCCTCTAATGCTTACTGCTGCTCTGTTGGTAGAACCACAATCTGCTATTCCCTCATATTCTTGTTTGACTGTCATTTTGTTCTTCAGTTTTATATGAGGCGGTCACAAACTGTTTGAGTCATCCTTTATTGCATTTCATTCAATATAAGGCCTTTTCTTTCTCTTCGAAAATCCTTTGTCCCTACCATTTCTCTCTAGGAAGCTACTTATGGCTGTTGTCTGTTTAGCTTTGTTGCTCTTTTGTTTTCTGGAAGAATCAGAATCTAGCCTATTTCAAGGCTCAAGAGATGATCAGGTATTCAGGTTGTATCCAGTTATATTGTTCCCCATGCGTTCACTTGATTGTAAATTCTAGGTTTGAGTGTAAGTAGAACTTGCGGAGCATGCGCAATTAGATAGCGATCTCCGTTTGAACTATTTCGGTTTGAAAAGGGTAAAATTATGGTGTCGTTTGCTTCTAAGGCTCAATTGAAAAGTAATAAACTTTGAAGTGAAGTGAGCTGTATGAAAACAAATCATAAAAGATCAACCACAACCGCCTTAGGTGTCAAGAATGTGTTGCATTAGTGAATAGGTATATTCCAATGCTCCCTTATAGTTCAATCCTATAAGCATAATTCTGTGCACCACCATATTATTTCTTCGTTTTAGGCTGCAAACAAATTGATCTTTAGTGAATTTAAAGTCTTAATTACATCGGGCTGCCTATAACAGCACTAGTCCAAGCCATGGTGTTTTTCCCTGGTGCTGGTGTTTTTTTTTAAGTGGCCAGCCTTCTATATTGTTGATGCAGTGTGGGGTGTGTGAGTCGTGTTGCGCGTGAGTGTGAACCATCATGGGTCTTTCTTTTGTGCCCCCCTTTTTTCTCTTATAATGAAATGATACGCAGCCTCCTATGTATTCCAGAAACAAAGTCTTGATCTCATTGCTATTCCTACATGCAGGTGTGTCATACAATTTGGAGAAGAACGAGAATGGTAATTTCCGTGTTAAGCTTACTGCAAATGCCACGAAAACAATAGCAGATTTGAGAAGGCCTCTTGAGCTTTTGATGAAAGGAAAAATTATAAACCATCCTGATCTGATGTTAAGCACAGTTCAACTGCTATGGTCCCGTGATGGTATGGAACATTTGAAATCAGTTGAACAGGAGACCGGCACTTACATTCTGTACGACAGGCAAAGTCTGAATATTAAGGTCTTTGGCAGCAGTGATAAGGTGGCTGCAGCGGAGGAAAAATTGGTTTGTGCACTTGTACAGCTCCATGAGAAGAAGCCTCTTGAAGTTTGTCTTCGTGGCCGGAACCTCCCACCAAACTTGATGAAGGAAGTGATTAAAGAGTTTGGAGCTGATTTAGAAGGACTGAAGAACGAGGTTCCTGCAGTAGATCTTCAGTTAAATACACGAAGGCAGGCACTTTACGTTCGAGGCAGCAAGGAGGACAAGCAAAGGGTGGAAGAGATGATCTCTGAACTGATAGCCTCTAGTGACCATAATGCTCCACTGCCATCAAAGAATGCATGTCCTATTTGCCTGTGTGAGCTAGAAGATCCTTTTAAGCTTGAATCCTGTGGTCATATGTTTTGTTTGGCATGCTTGGTGGATCAGTGTGAATCTGCCATAAAATCGCAAGATGTCTTCCCTCTTTGTTGCCTCAAAAATGGGTGCAAGAAGCTCCTCCTCCTAACTGATCTGAGGTCTCTCCTACCTGACAAGCTGGACGAGCTGTTCAGGGCTTCCTTGAATGCATTTGTTGCATCTAGCGCAGGATTATACCGTTTCTGCCCCACACCTGATTGCACATCCATTTACCAAGTAGCTGCTGCAGATGCAGAAGACAAACCCTTTGTCTGTGGGGCTTGCTCTGTGGAGACCTGTACCAAGTGCCATGTCGAGTACCATCCTTTTATCTCTTGTGAGGCATACAAAGAGTACAAGGCAGACCCGGATGCGAGGACTCTGCTTGAATGGCGCAAAGGGAAGGAGAATGTAAAGAATTGCCCTTCATGTGGATATACAATTGAGAAAGCTGAAGGTTGCAACCATGTTGAGTGTAGGTGTGGCAGCCACATTTGTTGGAATTGCTTGGAGAACTTCAAGAGCAGTGAGGAGTGTTATGGCCATCTCAGGTCTGTGCACTTATCCTATTAGTGAATTATGTAGATCTGATGTAAATTTGTACAGATGGTAAATAATCACGTGGTCTATAATATGGCAAGCTGGTTTTTCCTTCCAACAGTGATTGTCTGATCCCAACAGGTTCCCATCTCTTTCTGTGTTGAGAATATTGTAGGCGCTTTATCATTTTTTACTACACTAGAATACTATCCAGGACACTAGTGTGTGCATCAGCGAACCCCATTTAACACTGCCCTTGCTCTCATCCTTGTGAATTGTGGCATCGAATTGTTCTTAGGATGTTGTACTCCATCACTGTTACTTGTTGTCTTCCTTGTGAATTGTTCTTTGGAATAGTATGCAGAAAATATGCTCTTGTAGTTTAATCTGGCTCGGCCGGGCACAGATCTGATAGCAGAAAATGGTGCGGTAGGCGCAGGCCAGCGATGCCTTTGCTTACACAAGGCTCGCGCGGGATTTAACCGAAACATAATTCCTATTTTTGTTCTATCTCGTTTGGATGCATACTTGTATTTGTTCGTAGCATGGGGACTATCCATTTAAATATTCTTGTTCATTCACGAGTTGGTTAGGCCTTGTAAAGCTTGCTTTTGTACCTTTTGCCAATGAACTTCAAGGAAAATGGATGGCATAAGCTCGATCCGGCTGCAGGGTTCCTGGGTCCTCTGCCGCGGTTTATTAAACTTCATTCGTTGTTTACACACTTCTCCAAAAGGTTTCACATGACTGTAGATATGATCATTTGAGTGCACTGCTCAATGATGTCCATCGGCACCAATTTCAACACAACTATACGTGCGCCATGCACAAACACATTTACATGGGCATGTCACATCAACATGAGGATAGATACATGGGCAATCTCATCGGCACCATGAACACCAAGAACGGACTCCTGAAGATTCTTTACAGCGCTATCATAGTTAACGAAGGCCATGAACCAAGAAAAAACTCCTGAAGATTCTTTACAGCCTGAATGAGCAGGGTTTTGCTGACTTACTGTACGAGTAACTGATCTCAGATGAGGAAGGGGGTAAGACAACCTGTTCACACGTACATAAATAATTGATCAGGCATAGTTGGAACTAGGAATTAGCCACAAGTGTATATATCTTTCAGTCAAGCAAAATTCAGAGCGACTCAAACAAAGCAACATAGAGATGCTTATAAGCCAAGGCTAGCAAACCCATGGTTTCCATTTCGTTAATATGCCAGTAAGTAGCAAACTTTGTAGCACATGTACCAATCACTATACATAAAAATACCGATAAGTAATGTGAAATTAAGTACTCAATAATATTTAGCAACCAATTGGTCACGAATGTGCTGAGCTATTGGAGATTAATACAAGGCCCTAGAGCCATGTTTGAGACAGAAAAAAAAGGCTTTGTCGATTCTGCTGCCCTTACAGTGCCGACGGGCATAGATGAGACTGGCAAAACCTTTGTCGATTTCAAGGTGATGTATCATGTATGTGAGGATATATAATGGAAATGGATGTTTCACTCGTGAAACAAGCAATCAAATAGAGTATACCAAACAATACTGGTTTCAACCAACTTCATTCGGTATTTACACATTTTATCCAAAAGCATTCACATGCTAATGATCTGAATGCACTACTTAATGATGTGTACCAATTTCAACACAAGATGCACAACTATACAGGTGCCATGCACAAATACATTTACACGGGCATACTACATCCGATAGAGGATAAATAATGGGCAATCTCTAGGCCCCGTGAACGCTTCGAACAGCCTCCTGAAGATTCTTTACAGCGCTGTCATAGTTCACGAAACCCATGAACCAGAACTCGTGGTTGTCGACCGAAACGACCTGAATGTACCTCTCTGCAGGGTTTTGCTGACTTGCTGTGGGAGTAACTGATCTCAGGTGAGGAAGGGGCAAAACAACCTGTTCAAGCGTAGATAAATGATCAGGCGTGATTGTTACTAGGAACTGGCCACAAGTGAGTATATCTTTCAATGACCAAAATTCAGAGACCAAAACAAAGCAGCATGTAGATGTTTATAAACCGAGACTAGCAAATCTGCCGTTTCCATTTTGTCAATATAATATACTAGTAAGTAGCAACTCTGTAGCACACGTATCAATCTCTATACTATACATAAAACTGGGGATAACTGCAAAATCAAGTATTGCCTCCATTCCTAAATACAAGACGTTTTTGCTTTTTTAGATACATTGCTTTTGCTATGTATCTAGACATAATGTTTATCTAAGTGCATATCAAAAACCATGTATCTAGAAAAGCAAAACGCCTTATAATTTGGAATGGAGAGAGTACTTTATATTTAGCAACCAATTGGTCATGTACTCTAAAAGTCCATACATTATCTTATAACAAAGTCATGTGAAATAACCATGAGTGCCCTTTTTTAGCATCAGACCCGGAGTACCAAAGAACTCACTCCACTGCACACACCGAAGAGGAGGAACAGAAGACGCGGGCACCACACACCTTATAAAAGGATGATTCAGTTTTGTTGTCCTCAGTCACATATTTCACAGGGCTGTCGCTACCGAATGCAATCTTGACAGTCGAGAGATACAGGACGCCCATGATGGGTCCATGCGACGTTGATAGGTAGCACACGTATGCCTTCTTGAGCTTCTCATCAGGCGAGCACTCAAAAGTCTGCTGAAATATCTTGTCGTAGCCACCCTCAGATATAACCTTGGATATCTGAGCAATCCTCCCCATGGCAGTATCAGTAATGCTGGGTCCAGTTTTCACTGCAGAGATGCACACAAAGAGTATTACTATTGCAGTAACACTAGAGTATTATTTCAGTAACAATAGTTAGTTAGTGCGTTGCTTATCTGAACATAGCATAGTTCACGTGTTACTATTAGTGTGCTTCGGATTGGATGCTGCGGATCGCCACCATCTAGCAGTAGTACTCAGAATTGGTGTCAGTGCGAGGGAAGTCGAAGCACTCACGGTGCTGCCAGACGTCGCCGGCGATGCCCTCGGTCTTGCGCGCGGCCTCGTTGAACTTCTTCCCCACCATGCCGAACATCTCCCTCAGATTCTCCCTAGCGCCTGCAAGCGGCGATCCATCCCCCAAAACCAGAGCGATGAGGCCGCAACAAGCTAGGCAGCGAAGCGATCACCAAGAAGAAGAAGATGAGCGGCGAAGACCGCATCGAGGGGGCGGGTGCTGACTCACCCTTGGCGGGCGCGTTGGGCGAAGGGGCGGAGAGCACGTAGGGGTTGGCGCCGGCCGGCGGCACGACAGGCGGCGGCGGAGGTTCGATGTCCTCCGGGGACAGCCGCGGATACGCCGCGTGCTTCTCGGCCGCCGCGGCGGGCGCGCTGGTGTCGGGCTTCGGATCCATGGGCGGTTGGGGAGTGGGGATCGGCGTCGGTAGGGGGGAGGGGGCAGACTGCCAGACTGGGGCGGGGTGACCGGGTGGGGAAGGTCGCTGCCTGTTGGGCTGTAACGATGTTGATTGAGTGTTGACTGCTCAGAGCCTCAGAGAGGGAGAGGGAGAGGGGGACGAGGACGACGGGCCTGAGCGCGACACGTGGACCCGAACGCGTGAGCATGAGAGGATCGGGCCGTCCAAGTGGCGGAACAACACCGCCAGCTTCAGATGGCGCTCCGACGTCCAGTTGACTTGGAACGCCCGCGCTCTTTCGTATTGTCTCGCACTCTCGCTCGGGTCCCGTGCTCCCGTGTCCCACGACCACGCCGACCAGCGTGAGCTCTGCTCCTGTAGGGCTATGGCGTCCCGCGGCGCTTGGCTGTCGGGAGCGTTTCGCCGACGGGTGACCACCGTCACGCCGTCACGGCTGGCTCAGCAGCGTGTTCCCTGCTGCCGCGAGGCTGCAAGCCAATCACAGATGGTACTGCCGTTCAACAGCTAGCCGTTCTCGCGTCGATCGAGAAGGGAAAGATTGAGGACAAGATAATCTGGGAAAAAAAATGCATCTCTCAATTTTACAAGGACACATGTTTCAACGCCATGAATTGAAACCAATATCTACAAAATGCTTCTCATTTTCAGTATTAGATTATTTTTCAATTCATAAGAACCAAACATGATTGTTTTGAGAACCTAAATAAAACTCTTTGAGAAAATTAGTTTTACAGCACCTAAACAATGTTATTTTTAGAAAATACCACAAAAGACCTCCATCACTTAGGACATATTTGGATAGACTAGAACTAACTAGTCATTTTAGCTCCTATCTATGGACCAATGGATTAGCAAGTAGTCGATGACTAATGGACTAACAATTAGTCCGTCTATTTCGATCCTTGGAGACTAAAAATTACTAGTCAACTAGTTGTTAGTCCTATGAATCTAAGAGCCTTAGGGGGTGTTTGGTTTCCCCCGCTAAACTTTAGTTGGCTAAATCTAGTCCTATTTGGTCAATTTTCATCCAAACACTATGACTAAATAGGACTAAATAGGCTTTAGCGGATGTTGCTAAATAGGACTAAACTTCACCTTTTAGTCCCATTTAGTCACTTTAGAGCCAAACACACTAACTAAAAGGTGACTAAAGTTTAGTCCATGGTTTAGCTACTAAAGTTTATCAAGGGAAACCAAAGACACTGAGACTATCAATTTTGTCAATACAACCCCTGAACTACATGCTTCTTGCCTTCCCTTCTGAACACTACTACGCTGCCACTGAACACCTTCTCCATGTGCTCCAGCGGCGTTAAACGAGGGCCAGAGGTGACCGTCTGGTTCGTGGCGGCCGGCATCGGTCAGGACTAGCCGGAGCGGCTGTTTGCAGTTGCTCCTCAACTGTCAACCCCACTCTGTTGCCTGTGACGTTTGCAGCAGATTTCCATGGAACTCCAGCTTTTACCGTTCCTCAAAGAACTGCAGCTCATATCAGTTGCTGGTTGTTTTTAGTTGAAGTGGAGCCCTGAATATCGCATGGCAGAAATTCAGTCATGACGCATATACCAACTAAAATGATAGGGAATTTTTTCTATATGCCATTCGCTATGTCAACTAAAAAACTCAATTTATTATCAATGCCACTATCCATAAACTTTAATCTCTTTCATGCCATTATTTATATTTACCATATACAGAACATAATGTGTCAATAATAACACTTTGATCCCCCAACTGATTTTCACAGAAAAGAACAGTTGGAATGGCAGAAGTCTGTCATATTGAATAAAAGTATAGGATTTGGTACAAAAACAAGTGGAATGGAGTTACCATTCAGCGGTCATGTACTGAATTCATTTCAGGATCAAAATTAAATTTTATTTCATTACTTTGTGAGAGTGAGAAGGGCGGGCCTGATGCAAGCGGTAGAGTCTTACCGCCTGTGACCGGAAGGTCCCAGGTTCGAGTCGCAGTCTCCTCGCATTGCACAGGCGCGGGTAAGGCTTGCCACTAACACCCTTCCCCAGACCCCGCACAGAGCGGGAGCTCTCTGCACTGGGTACGCCCTTACTTTGTGAGAGTGAGATCAAGTCCTTTAATATTGATTTATTGAAATCGCTTACTAATTTAAGCATGATAAAGTCATTTAATTTTGTAATATTGATGATGAACCAATCTAGTCACTGAAACAGTACATAAAAGAAGGGCATGGGAGAGGTCAAATAACATGAAACATGCAGTTAGTTTTTGTAATAAAATAACACTAGTTAAAGGACTGAATATGTGCTTTTGCAGTGGTCAATGTTTGTAGTAAATGTGAATTAAACAATAACAGCTCAAGCAACAGTATTCTACCAAGTAAATACAGCTAAAAACTTGCTAGTATGGAAGGTAGCTCAGCTTACAGAATTTTGGAAGACACGTCACTGTTCTCCTTGAGTCAATTGATGTCCTGTCCCAGAAGTGTACTAGTCGTACATCCTCAGCAGTTTCTCCTTAGCCAGCTAGTCACATTTGCGATCAAATCCATTTGTGGTGTCTCTGTCCAAATAATTTTCAGTTATTTCCCAGTTCATCAAACAGCAAACAGATTCTTATATATGTCAATAGCACGTATTCTCAATTCCAATTTCCATCAACAGAACCATTTACTATTCCTTGGAGAATTTATATAGGTGGAGATGGCCGGATAGTTTGAAACAGGTAAATCAAGAAAGATTAAAAAAACACAGATACAAGTAGTGAGACAATAACTGCAGAATGGTTCAAGAAACCAGTCTTTGCTGATAGCATTATTTTGATGCATTGCGTATGAAACTATGAATAAACATTGTAAGGAAACAAATCAATTGAAGTGATTACGCCTACACCCAGAGGGAAAATGATAGTCCTTGTACAGGATTGCCGGTAAAAAACGCACACATGGGCAGGAACCAGGCAAGCTGAGTCTAAGGAAATCATATTTAACCTTTTACAGGAGGATCAGCAGGAGCACTCACAAGGCAATGATCGATCAAGTCTACTTGATAGTGGTGGGCGGGAGTGAGGGATGGTGGAGCTAATTGCAAGACTGATGGCTGCAAGGGACCGAGGCGGTGGTTGCAGACCAGAGCAGCGGCGTCTGTTGAGGGAGGCGGATGATGGTAGAAATAATTTTTGGATCAAGAGCTACATTCTTGGCTCTCATTTCATGTATCAATTTCAGAACCATGTTTATCTGGCCTTCAGCGCTATAGCCTTTGATCATTGAATCAAATACAGCGACATCAGGCACAAAGCCACTTGCAGTCATCTGTTTAAGCACCCTCTCAGCTTCTTCTAGGTCTCCTAATTTTGCAAACATGTTGATTAGCATAGAATATGTCACGGCATCAGGAGCCAGACCCTCATCAAGCATATCCTTAATCAACTGTTTAACCATTTTCGTATCCCCTGATTTGCAAGCGCCATGGATCATTGTGCTATATGCGACAGCATCGAGTCTGCAGTTCTTATCCATTTCATTGAACAGAACCATAGCTTGCTCCATCATTCCCTGTTGACACATAGCTGCAAGCAAAGGAATATAGTGAAATAGCTCGGCTTTTATCCCACGTTGCCTCATTGTACGCAAGAACTTTTCCGCACGGTCAACTTCCCACATCTTGCTGAAGCCATTTATCAATATGCTATAGGTGAATGAATCAGGTTCCAATCCAGAACTAGCCAGCTCATCCATTAAGTTCATAGCCATCTTAACCTTGTGAACCCTAAGGAATCCACCAATCAGATAATTGTAAGTCACCAAGTTACACGCACACCCCCTCTCGGCCATCATCTCACGAACTTTGACTGCTTGTCTCATCCTACCGATCTTACATAGTCCATGTATAATTGAGTTGAAAGTCACCACATCAGGCTCAACTACAGTATCTCCCTGAATCATCTCCTCAAGCAAATCCATTGCCTCATCCATCTCAAGCACACCAGAAAGCCCTGCGATCAGGGTATTGTATGTCACAACATCCGGTGCCACACCCTTGTCATCCATCTCCTTCCACAATGCAAGCGCCTCCCTTACCAATCCTTCCTTGCACAGGGAATTGATGAGCACATTGTATGTCACTACATTTGGCTCCAGCCCCCGCTGCACCATCATGTCCTTCACCTTTGCAGCCTTACCCGTCCTTCCCTCTTTACACAAGTCATCGATTAAACCAGTGAACATGATCACATCCGGCTCGATCCCCCGTCGGAACATTTCTTCGAACACCTTGCCTACATCCCGCCACCTGCCGGACCTGCAGTACCCACGAAGCAAGCAGCTGTACACGACCACGTTGGGCTGGACACCATTCCCGCACATCTCACCCAGCAGCTCCAACGCCGCGTCGAGCTCCGCGGCGTCGCAGAGCCCGCGGATGAGCGTGCCGTAGGTGACGACGTCGGCGCGGACGCCGCTGGCCTGCAAGGACCGGAGCAACGCGACGGCCTCCCCCGTGAGGCGTGACGCGCAGAGCCCCCGCATGACCGTGGTGTAGGACACGGCGTTGGGGCGGGCGGCCGGGTGCGCCTCCTGCGACATGTCGGCGAGGAGGGAGCGCGCCTGGCGCAGGTGGTCGCCCCCGCCCCCGTGCTGGCGGCAGAGCGCGGCGAGGACGGTGTTGTAGGAGACGGCGTCGCGGACTTCCGGGAGCGCGGAGAGGAGGGCGCGCGCCTCCGTTACGGGCGCCCCGCGGAGGCGGCGGTTGAGGAGCGCCGCGGCGTCCGCGCGGCCCCGGCGGAAGAGCACGGCGAGGAACGGTGCCGCGGGGCGGGGCGGCTTCGAGGACGAGGAGGGCGATGGGAGCGGCGGGTGGGCGGGCGAGGCGGAGGCGGTGGTCAGAGCCCGGACGAGACGGGGCTCCGGGCGCTTCCTCATGGCGGGCCTGCAGCCGGCAGGCTCGGTAGAGGCAGGAGGACTGGCGGCGGCGCCGCGGCGGCTTGGTTTCAGCAAGCGGAGCTTTGTCTCAGCAAGGCCGCGGTGTGCGTTGATTGGGCTTCCGCGTGGGAAAATCAGAGAATGGGAGTTTGGTTGGGCTTCGGGCCTTCCTCGACGCACTTGGGCCGGCCAATTCGATTCGTGCACAGTTTCAGCCTGCCGTGACCGTGACCAGACGGCTTGGTTTCTGCAAGGTTGGGCTTGTTAAATCCGACACGCGTGATCAGCATGCATGGCGCTGTTGCATTGCAGCTCCAGCTGCTGCAGAGTGCAGACAGGACATACACCGCTGCTCACGTGCAGAGGGGGGTCGGCTCACAGAGCAGGGGAGCGAGCAGTTCATAATCTGCATGGTTGGGCTCAGCCGCTCATGGGGAGGGGGGTCCGCCAGAACATGCATGTTGGACGTACGCGAAACCCGACACGGCGACACAGTCACACCGATCACTAGGTCAGCGTGGTGCTGTCGTCCCAGGCCAGGCAGGGGTCCCATCCCAGGGCAAGTACTACATGGCCAAATGCGCCCCAAATCCAAACCAGCAGCGACCGGTTGCTGCGACGCATTACACCATTCACGAGTACTAAATGTGACGACCCCGTAAATATATGTGTGTGGCTCGTGGGAACCCTTTTGCCTGGGGCGTGTTCAATTTCTTGCTGCCGGTTTCATCAATTCGGTTTCGGTATGCCTTGTGCTCGTCAGCACGCCCGAACACGCATGAATCAATGCGGAAGAAGCTGCCGAGCCCATCCAACCGCACTGGTACGTAGTAGCTGCATCACACGTTATTCTCGTCACGAGTTGCTCCTGCATTCGGGAAGGATGGATGGACCAACGATGCCTTGCTTTCGATCGTTACAAGGCGAATGCCAATCAGAGACATATGCATGCTAACGCTTTAATTTGCAAGTCATGAGACTCACTGGTTGGATCATCAGATATAAGTAACCCTGCTGCACTGTGGTCTACTGCACTTCACATGAACAAACACGTCCAAATTAAAGCACCTTATTTGGCAGCCATGATATATAAGTATACAGCTGGAGCTGGTCTGATGGAAATGTCAGTGTATATGTGGCAAAATAAATTAAACTGCAGGGGACCCCAAACTCGCTTGTTGGGCCACTACTGTCAGCTCAGTAAATAAAAGTATAAAAACATTAATCAGATTTCCAAGTTAAGATAAGGTTGTGTAGCGAAAGGTTTGGTGGGTAATTCCGATCCTCACGAGTCACGCGAGCCATGACTCCGTCGTCCCAACCCTACCGCTCGCCTAGCGCACGTCTGCACATGCATGGCGTTGCGGCCCGCCGGCCTTCCATCCCCCACGCTACCGGCTACTTGTCATGAACTGCATCTGGTGTCAGAAGACAGGTAAGAAGGCATTCAAGACAACGGTTAAGAGTGGCTATGAGACGACCTGAGTCATTGGGCTCGTATTGTTGTGTTTGGCCCATTAGGAGTAGGGGCTCGGCCCGTGTAGCAAGTTGAGGTGTGTGCGGCTCTTGTAAGCTGATGTAACGAAATGAAGATGATTATCGAATAACTGAAATCATAATCGTTCCCCCTCTCGGTTGTCTTCCTCCTCGAGTTCTTGGTTTCCGAGTCCCCTCCATTCTTGCTCTTCAAGCCCCTCTAGTGCTGATTCTTCCCCAAATTCCCGTCCAAATCCTCTTCCAGTACCTAGTTCGTGACAAATTGGTATCTAGAGCCATCAATCCTCGGCGGATTTTTTTTCCGTTCTCCTCGTCGCATTCGGTCTGGCGCCGAAGAAGAAGCCTCCATTGTTGGAGGCAAAGATGGCGAGCAACATCGAGAACATCGCGGAGGAGATCAAGGGTTTCCACTTGATGATGCAGCAGATGCTGGACAAGACGAATGGTTTTGAGGCTTGGCGAACCACCACCGACAAGTCTTTGGGGGCACTACTCACCAAGACGAGGCCCCATCTGGAGAAGGTCCCGACTCCACCGCCACCTCCTCCACCGGCGGGCTAGATTCCAAGCGGCGTCGATCTCAATTGCGCCCCATCACCAAGGGCGTATCCATCCGCTTCTTCAGCGGAGCAGCCCAACGAGCACAGCGTGGGCAGAGGGGTTCTTGGCCTGATTCCGGGATCCAACCCTCTGCCGGTTAATCACCAGGGTATGCATCCCAGTCCCTCGGTTCATCTTGTTGATGATTCCTCTGGTTCATTTTCTCATACATCTCGTGCGGGTTCCATGCCCAAAATGGATTTCCCCAAATTCTACTGCGACAAACCGAGGCTATGGCAGGAGCAATGCGAGATTTACTTTGAGATCTATGGTGTTTCGAAGATGATGAAGACACGTTTGCTACTCTCAACTTTGTTGGTTCAACAACGATGTGGCTTCAGACAGTGCAGTTGAGGGGCAGATTTCAGAAATGGGAAGCTATGCATACTGCATTTTGTGCTCACTTTGACAAAGATCAGTATCCGCTACACATGAAATAGCTTGAGAACTTGAGGCAGACAGGCTCTGTAGCGGATTATCAGGCCAAGTTTGAGCAACTTGCTCACAGCATACTCCTTTATACCCCTGCATATGATGATGTTTACTTCATCACCAAATTCTTGAGTGGTCTGAAGGAGGATATTAGAGCACCAATCACATTACACAGACCACCCAATTTGGAGACTGTAGGCACTCTGGCTCTGTTGCAAGAAGCTGAGCTTGAGTTGGCTAGGCCAAAGTCACAGTACAAATCTACCTCTTCTAAAAAGCTGAAAGTGAAGAAAGATGATTCTAAGTCTACTGAAGTATCTCATGCCAATAATTCTTCAGATAAATTGTCAGCCATGAAAGCTTACAGGCGTGCTAACAACCTGTGCTTTACCTATGGGGAGAAGTGGACTGGGAGGAACAACAAATGCCCTACACAGATACCCCTGCATGTGATTCAGGAACTGATAGAAGTTGTTCAAGAGGAAGCTAAGATGGATTATGACTCTGCTGAGGAGGATATTGAAGCTCCTACTGGACAAGTTATGGCAGTGAAGCCAGTATCTCTTCCAGGTTCTGATGGTACCAACAAGAGAAAAAATAGAACTCTAATGCTAACATGATTCATTGAGTCCAAGGAGGTGCTGATTCGAGTTGACTCTGGTAGTGCTGGTACTTTCATAAGTCAGGAGATAGATGCTCAAACTTCTCAAGCAAAGGAATCATGTGAGCCCTTGCAATTCACTACTGCAGATGGCAGTATGATGTTATCAGACACATGTATCCCAAAGATGTAGTGGCACGTGCAGGGACACACTTTCAATCATGATACCAGAATATTACCATTATAGTGTTATGATATGGTGTTGGGAGCAGACTGGCTTGACAACTGAAAGCATCTAGGCCCCTAGTTGGGTTTCGGTGATTAATGACAATATGAGATTACTGTGATTAACGTGTGTTTTGCAGATACAATTAAGTTAGGTCATAGTAATGGCAATTGATTGGGCAATCATGGTTGTCATGCCCCTATGATGGAAATCATTTTGATTTTCAAAAGATGGACGACAAGGTTAAGGATGGACTAGTTCAAAGTGTCATTTGGAGTTGAAGAGACACTTAGAGTAGTTTAGAACTTTATTTTTCCTTTGGCCATACTATTAAGGGGGGTATGGACGGGTAGCTTAGCCTAGGTGAGTCTAGTGGGTTAGGTGTGGTGCACACTTATCAAATCTAGCACTAAGTAGCTTCTAAAAAGCCCTTAGATCAATTGAAGCAAATTTCATTCACATATGATTGTGAGTTGGAAGTGAATGGAGGGTCAAATGTTGACTGGACGCTGGTTCCGGTGTGACTGGACGCTGGCATAGAGTCTGGTCAGTTCATTTGATCAAGGTGAAGTCATCTGGATGCAACCGGACGCTGAGTGAAATGTGACCGGATACTGGGTGCCAGAGTCCGATCAACTCCAGTAAGGTTCCAGAGAGGGAGAATCCTGATCGGACACGTCTGGTCAGTGCTGACCGGACGCTGGTCAAGTTTTGGCCACTGACCGGACGCTAAGCAGCAAAGTGACCGGACAATGGGTGTTAGAGTCCGGTCAACATCAGTAAGGTTCCAGAGGATAGTTTTCATGACCGGACGCTGGCCAGTGTCCGGTCACAACTTAAACTACACAGAGGCGGGTGAACTGACCGGAGTGTTCGGTCACCCTGCAAAGGCACATAACGGTTCATTTTGAATGAGGGGTTATAAATACTTCCTCTATTCACTCAAGGGATCACTTTTGCTTACTCCAACAGCTGAGAAACACCCTTGAGAGTGCCAAGAAGAGCAAGGTCCTAGTGAGGTGATTAAGATTTGAGAATCCCAAAGAGAGCCCTCATTAGTGAGATCAAGAGTAGCAAAGTGTGCATCCACCCTTCTCATTAGGCTTGTCATGGTCAAATGAGAGTTCATGCTTGTTACTCTTGGTGATCGCCATCACCTAGATGGCTTGGTGGTGATTGGGAGCTTGGTGATCATCCGATGGAGCTTGTGGATGACCCAACTCAAGTTGTGAGCGGTTGTGGGTGATTCACCGCGACGGAGTGTCAAAGAATCAACCCGTAGAGAGCACTTGATCCTTGCGCGGATCAAGGGGGAGCTACACCCTTGCGTGGGGGTGAAAGCATCTAGGCCCCTAGTTGGATTTCGGTGATTAATGATAATACAAGATTACTATAACTAACATGTGTTTTACAGAGGCAATTAAGTTAGGTCATGGTAATGGAGATCAATTGGGCAATCAAGGTTGTCATGCCCCTACGATGGAAATCGTTTCGGTTTTCAAAGGATGGACGACAAGGTTAAGGATGACTAGTTGTAAGTGTCGATTGGAGTTCGAGAGACACTTAGAGTAGTTTAGGACTTTGTTTTTCCTTTGGCCATACTATTAAGGGGGGTATAGACAGGGTAGCTTGACCTAGATGAGTCTAGTGAGTTAGGTGTGGTGCACACTTGTTAAAACTAGCACTAGGTAGCTCCACAACAGCCCTATGATCCTATGGAGCAAACTTCATTCACATATGATCGAGAGTTGGAAGTGAATGGAGGATCAAATGCTGACCGAACGCTGGCTCCGGTGCAACCGGACGCTGGCCGCAGGGTTCGGTCAGTTCATTTGATCAAGAGATTGCGTTCGGTGTGACCGGACGCTGGAGTGGTTAAGTGACCGGACGCTGAGAGGCAGCGTCCGGTCGACTCCAATAAGGTTCTAGAGAAGGGAATCTGTGACCAGACGCGTCCGGTCAGTGCTGACCGGACCTTGTAGGTTCAGCATCCGGTCGAGTACAGTAAGGTTCTAGTAAGGGTTTAATGCGACCGGACGTATCCGGTCAGTGGTGATCAGACCCTGCCAGTGTCCGGTCAACACATTATCACTGGAATGTGGGTTGAACTGATCGGAGCGTCCGGTCAACATGATCGGAGCGTCCGGTCACCCCACAGAAGCTTGTAACGGTTCGTTTTTTAGGCTGTCTTATAAATAGAAGCTCCACTCATGTGTGGAGTCACTTTTGCTCATTCCAACAGTTGAGAAACATGTTTGTGAGTGCCAAGAAGAGCAAGGTCCTAGTGAGGTGATTGAGATTCGTGAATCCAAGAGAGTAGCCTCATTAGTGAATCAAGAGTAGCAAAGTGTGCATCCACCGTTCTCATTAGGCTTCGTGTGGTCAAGTGAGAGTTCATGCTTGTTACTCTTGGTAATCGCCATCACCTAGATGGCTTGGTGGTGATTGAGAGCTTGGTGATCACCCAACGGAGCTTGTGGGTGACCCAACTCAAGCTGTTAGCGGCTTTGGGTGATTCACCGCGACGGAGTGTCGAAGAATCAACCCGTAGAGAGCACTTGATCCTTGCATGGATCAAGGGGGAGCTACACCCTTGCGTAGATGCTCCAACGAGGACTAGTGGGGAGTGGCGACTCTCTGATACCTCGACAAAACATCATCGTGTTTCTCTCTCTATCTATTTACTTTGAGCATTTACTTTGAGCGTTTACTTTAAGCAATTCAATACTTGTCTTTATATTCATAGAATTGCCATGCTAGAGTAAGTTTGGAACATAGGTTGCAAGTCCGTTGTGCGTTAGGTTAATAGAAACACTTTTCTAGGCATAAGGGGTTAATTGGGCTAACCGTAGGATTTGATTATTGCAAGAAAATTTAGAATTAGTCCAATTCACCTCCCTCTTGGCATCTTGATCCTTTCAGGGGGCTCCAACGAGGACTAGTAGGGAGTAGCGACTCTCCAATACCTCGGCAAAACATCGCTGTATTCCTCCTTCTCTCTTTACTTTGAGCAATTCAATTCTTGTCATTTACATTCCTAGAATTGACATGCTAGAGTAGGATTGGAACTTAGGGTGCTAAACTTTTATGCGTTAGATTAATAGAAACACTTTCTAGGCATAAGAGGTTAATTGGGCTAACCGTAGAGTTTAATTATTACAAAGAAATTTAGAATTAGCCCAATTCACCCCCCCTCTTGGGCATCTTGATCATTTTAATTGGTATCAGAGCCTCGTGCTCATGTATTTAGGCTTAACCGCCTAGTGAAAGATGTCTCACGGGGATGGACCTCCTCCTATCTTTGAGGGGAATGATTTTCCATATTGGAAAATCCATATGGAGGCGTACCTAGAAGCTCTAGATGTTGGAATACTTAAAGCCGCCTCACAAGGCTTCCCAAAACCTTAGGATGCCGCGTACCCACAAGGCGATGAGTTGAATTACGAAAAATAGAATGCAAAGGCTAGAAACACCATATTTAGAGGCCTTTGTAAAGATGTGTTCAACTGGGTGAGGAACCACAAAGACACCCATGCACTATGGTCGGATGTTTGTGCGCTCCATGAGGGAACAAAGAGTGAGCGTGAGGAACGCTATCATCTTGTCATTAAAAAGCTTAACTCTTTTGAAATGCTTCCTAAAGAATATGCTAATGACATGTATTCACATTTAAATGTTCTTGTAGAGGAAGTCAATGGGCTTGAACTCACTCAAATGCAACCATCCGATGTTGTAAGAAAGATCTTGAGTGTCCTTCCCATTGACAAATATGGGCATATTGTGACCATGCTTCATCAAGGTGATCTTTCCACCGCTACACCGATACAAATCTTGGGGAAGATCAATGCTCATGAGATGTACATGCACATCATAGCTCAAGATGGCTCATCCTCTACTAAGAAGAAAGAAAAAGATTTAGCATTCAAAGCTAGTCAAGAGAAGGGCAAAGCAAGGCTTGAGTATGAGAGCTCAAGTGATGATGAAGTTGATGATGCAAGCCTTGCTCTCATGGTGAGAAAAACCGCCAAGATGCTAAAGAAGCTAAACAAGAGTGGCATCAAGTTTGATGGCAAAAAGAAGTTCTTCACTAGCTCTAGAAGGAAGTCAATCTCCGAGATGGATTGCTACAATTGTGGAGAACTTAGTCATCTAGCTCACCAATACACAAAGCCCAAGAAAGACAAGTTCAAGAACAAGAACAAGGGCAAGAAAGATGACTCAAATGGTGAAGATGAGAAGAAGAAAGACAAGCCATACAAGAAGAGAGATGGCAAGAAGAAGGGCTTCCACAAGAAGAAGAAGAGTGGAAAGGTATACATCGTCGGTGATTGGCTCACGGACATTGATTCATCTAGTGGCTCATCCGATGATGATAGTGACAATGAGAAGGTGGCCGCCATTGTTATTAACTCTTCATCATCTTCACCGCCACCACCACCACCATCCTCTACACACCTATGCCTTATGGCTAAGGGTGAACGCAAGGTATCAAATGATGATGAGAGTAGTGGTGATGAACATGCTAGTAATGATGATAACGATAGTGATGATGATGAATATGAATCACCTTCTTATGATGATCTTATTAAATTGCTAAATAAATACTCCAAGATCATTATAAAGACTAGAGCTAAGAATGACAAGCTAGAAGCTAAAAAATGATTCTCTTTTAGCTAAATGTGATATACCTGAAAAGGCTAGTGTTGAGCTTAGAGAAGCAAATAAAGCTATGTCATCCAAACTCAAGGAGCTCAAATCTTCTAAGAAAGAGCTTAAAGATAAAAATGATAAACTTAAGAGGATGCATAAAGAGCTCATCACTAGCCACAATATGCTAAAAGATGAATATACTACTCTTAAGATTAATTATGATAATCTTGTTATTGCTCAAGAATTCTTATCCAATGAGCCATATGATGCTACTAACGATGTTGTTAAGATTGATATAGCTACATCATGTGATGATTTGATCATTGAGAGCATTGAGCAAAGTTCTAGTAGCAAGGGCAAGCAAGTGGTTGAGACCGATGATTATGATGAGTTTGTCAAGCTTAAGAATGACAATGAAAAGCTCAAGAAAGATCTTGAAGAACTCAAAACCACCAAGTCTATAGTGCTAGAAACTCTTGTTCATGATGATGGTTTGATCCTTGAGAATGAAAAGCTCAAAGAAGAGAACAAGAAACTCAAGGAAGAGAAAAAACAATGATGCTCTCAAAGAAGAAAACAAGAAGCTCAAGTTGGAGAAAGAACACCTCAAGGTTGGATTGAGCAAGTTCGCTAGAGGCAAGCATCTTCAAAGTGAGCTACTTATGAACACCGTCATGAAGATGGATAGAAATGGCATTTGGTACATGGCAAACAAAGAGAAGAAGGCTCAAGCTCAACAACAATAAAAGCCAAAGCCAAAAAAGTGTTTTGAGTGTGGACAAGAAGACCACTTTGCTCACGAGTGTCAAACTCCACCACCACAACCCTTGCCCAAGCATGCTAGATATTTTGCCTTTAATGCTCACTATATGCTTAGAAATAATTCTAGTGGAAAGATGAAAGTCATGTTTTTAGGACCTCCCAATAAAAATAGGCCTAAAAAATTTGGGTTGCTAAGTCACTTGTTGAGAAGGTGAAGGGCCCTCAACAAGTTTGGGTTCCTAAAGCTTGATCTCTTGTGTGTAGGTGAACTATAAGACCGGTGGAAAGTCATTAGGTTATTGATAGTGGTTGCACACAACATATAACTGGTGATCCTCGTATGTTCACCTCACTAGATGAAGAAGTGAATGGACAAGAAAGAATCACATTTGGAGATAACTCAAAGGGCAAGGTTAAAGAATTAGGCAAAGTGGCAATATTAAATGATCATTCAATCTCAAATGTGCTATATATTGCTTCATTGAGCTTCAACTTGCTATCTGTTGGACAATTGTGTGATCTTAGCTTCCAATGCTTGTTTACCGAGAAGAAAGTTGTTATATCCAAGAAGGATGATGATCAAGTGATATTCAAAGGATTTAAATACAACAACCTATATCTAGTGGATTTCAAGGTATACATGGATATTCTTCCTTCATGACAAATCTGAAGTTGCATCATGCTTCAAGAAGTTTGCTAAGAGAGCACAAAATAAATTTGAAGTAAAGCTTAAGAAGATAAGAAGTGACAATAGGAAGAAATTTGACAACATAAACATTGAAGCCTATTATGATGAAGTTGGAATCAAACATGAGGTCTCCGCAACATATACTCCTCAACAAAATGGTGTAGTTGAGAGGAAGAACCGAACATTGATCACTCTTGCAAGGACAATGCTTGATGAGTACGACACCCCCGAAGCTCTATGGGTGGAAGCTATCAACACCGCATGCTATGCATTCAACCGCCTATTCCTTTAAAAGTTCCTTGGTAAGACACCTTATGAGTTGCTCAATGGAAAAAAGCCGGACGTCTCCTTCTTTAGGGTGTTTGGTTGCAAATGCTATATCTACAAGAAGCGGCAACACCTAGGAAAGTTCCAAAGACATTGTGATATTAGTTTTCTTGTTGGTTACTTATCAAAGTCCAAAGCATATAGAGTATTTAATCATGCCACCGGCTTGGTTGAAGAAACATATGATGTGGAATTTGATAAATCTAACGGCTCCCAAGGAGCACATGAAAATCTTGATGATGTAGGTGATGAACCATTGAGGGAGGCTATGAAGAACATTCCGGTTGGAGATATTAAGCCTAAAGATGATGAATATGATGTACAAGTAATTGATCTACCTTCTTCATTAAGTGTGCCACAAGATGGTGATAAAGATAGGAGAATAGAAAATAAAGACACTCATGTCTCACATGATCAAATGGTGATACAAGCACAAGATGTTGATGCTCCACAACCTCCTCCTCAAGCGGTTAATAGAAGAAATACGCCTCTACTACAAGATCATCTACAAGATCTCATCATAGAGAGTCCATTAAAGGGTGTAATGACTCGCTCATAAAAACTTGCTTCATTTATTGCTCATCACTCTTTTATCTCTTGCTTTGAGCCCGCTAAGGTAGAAGAGGCTCTTCAAGATCTAAATTGGATAAATGCAATGCATGAAGAGTTGATCAACTTCACTCGCAATGAAGTTTGGACTCTTAAAGAGTGGCCAAAAGGTGCAAGAGTCATTGAAACAAAGTGGGTGTTCCAAAACAAGCAAGATGATCAAGGTGTTGTGAGGAATAAGGCAAGTCTAGTGGCAAAGGTGTTCTCTCAAGTTAAAGGGTTAGATTTTGGAGAGACCTTTGCACCATTTGCAAGATTAGAAGCTATCCATATCCTCCTTGCATATGCATCACATCATGAAATGAAACTATCAAATGGATGTGAAAAGTGTATTTTTAAATGGCTTTATTAATGAACTAGTCTATGTTGATCAACCTCTCGGGTTTGAAGACTCTAGATATCCTAATCATGTTTATAGATTGTTCAAGGCATTATATGGGCTTAAGCAAGCTCCAAGAGCTTGGTATGAGCACCTTCGGGACTTCCTCATTGAGAAAGGCTTCACCATTAGGAAGGTCGACACCACACTATTCACCAAGAAGCTTGATGGACATATCTTCATTTGTCAAGTATATGTTGATGATATCATCTTTGGATCATCAAATGAAGATTCTTGTAAAGAGTTTGGTGAATTGATGTCGAATGAGTTCAAGATGTCAATAATTAGAGAGCTTACATTCTTTCTTGGTTTTCAAGTCAAGCAAATGAGAGAAGGGATTTTCATCTCTCAAGAGAAATATACAAATGATCTTCTCAAGAGATTCAAGATGGATGAATGTAAGCCAATCAAGACACCAATGCCAACTAATGGACATCTCGACCTAGATGAGGGAGGTAACACGGTTGATCAAACTCTCTACCGTTCTATGATTGGTAGCTTGTTATATTTGACCGCATCTAGGCCCGACATCATGTTTAGTGTGTGTACGTGTGCAAGATTTCAAGCTAATCCTAAGGAAACTCACTTAATTGCCGTAAAAAGAATTATTAGGTATCTTAAGCACACACCAAACATTGACCTTTGGTATCCCAGAGGAGCTATATTTGAGTTAGTTGGCTATTCTGATTTGGATTATGTCAGTTGCAAAGTTGATAGAAAAAACACATCTGGAGGGTGCCATTTGCATGGTAGATCACTTGTGTCTTGGTCCTCCAAGAAGCAAAATAGTGTGGCTTTGTCTACTGCCGAAGCAGAATACATTATCACGGATGCTTATTGTGCACAAATACTTTACATGAAACAAACTTTGGTAAACTATGGTATAGTTCTAGAAAAAGTACCTCTTTTGTGCGACAATGAACGTGCCGTAAAACTTGCAAATAATCCAGTTCAACACTCTCGCACCAAGCATATAGATATCCGCTATCACTTTCTTAGAGATCATGTTGCAAAGAATGATATATCATTGGAAGGTGTAAGGACCGAGGATCAATTGGTGGATATCTTCACTAAACTGCTAGATGAGGTAATATTTTGTAGATTGCGGAATGAGCTCAATGTTCTCGATTTTAGCAACTTTACTAAAAGATAAGCTTGTGTTGTCCCTTGCATTGCATTGTAATATACAACATGTTTAATATTTTGTAATGCATATAGGGCTTGTCTAACATGGTTAAGATAACCATCGAAAAGCTGTGTGAACAAGCTTAACCTTAGATCAAACTTGACAAGCAACTAGATTTACTTTCAAGTATTGCATTGCATATGCATGGATGTTGCTTTGTCAGTTATCTTCAATTGCCCTCTTATTGCCTATTTTCTTAAAAGGAATTATAGTCTAAGACAAAATATTTTTGAAAAACATAAGGGTTTGAGAGAGGTTACTCGCATCAGTCTCAATTGATGTTTATTTGGATCTTATTTGAGTTGGGGCTTGATTGGGAACAGACAACACGAAGGACTTTGAAGATATGTTGGAAAAGGAGTGATCGGACGCTGTACCAGACTCTAATGTCCAGCGTCCGGTCAGTTCACAGGAGGTGAACTTGCTGCGAAGGAGTGACCGGACGTTGAAATAATGTTCTCCCAGCGTCTGGTTAGATGGAGGCTCTGGGTTTGGTCGATCGAAGATGATGAAGATTGCTTACACCAGACTCTGGCTATGTCTGGTCAGTGTGCACCAGACATGTCCGGTCGTGATTCCAGGGGTTTTATACCTTACTAGAATCAACCGGACGCTGGGTGGCAACGTCCGGTCGCTACCACTGGAGCGTCCAGTCAATAGGAAATGTGCGGGACCTGGATTCTTTCTTCTTTCCTTTTCTGATCCATGGGGGACCCCCATATAACGTCGCGTGTCGCCTGACCTAATCCTTACCCACGCTGTCATTGCCGCCCGCACAACTCCCGCACCGTCACGTGCTCACCTCTGCCGCAGCACAGTCGTCGTGCTCTAGCTCCTCCCGCGCCACCACGTTGTCCCTGAGCCCACACGCCGACGCTCATCCGTGCACCTCTCTGCTGTGCCGCCGTCGTGCCCTACCCGAGCGCCCTGCCTGCGCATGCCACCGAGCCCCCACAGCAGCACCACCCAGCGCGCCACCAAGCAGCACTGCCACGCCCGAGCTGCCATGACATTGCCCACAGCTACGCCACCACTCGCTGCCAAGCTCTACAGCTGTAACAGAACCGACCAATTATACGAAATTAAGTAAGAAAATCATCCGCCAGAGCATATGATTTAGCAAACTTAAGCCCATATAACCCGGTAGTCTATGAAATCACGAAGGATTTCAAACCAACTCACATCCCAGCCAAGATCGTAATAAGTTTAGCGGTCACCATCACATATTACATAAAAGTTCGCATCGCAGATACATCAGAGTTTAAACATAGTTATTACAAAATGAGTTCAAATAGAAGTAGCGGAAGCCATTTGTTCAAAACCACACACACTCACACGGAGTTCAAATACAGTGCCAGCTAATGATCATCTCCAACAAAAGCATCAGACGAGACGTAAGGAATGACCATGCCCTATAGTCCTAAGCATCACCCATCGTAGGATAAAGGCAGTTGATACAGTAGCCGTAATACATCTGCCCATCTGCAACAAGTGAGAATAAAACCCTGAGTACGAGAAAGTACTCAGCTAGACTTACCTGACATAACCGAAAATAAGGGACACCAAGGATTATGAAGGGCTTTATAGTAGTGTAGCTGACTCATTTGCAAAAAGAAGCATTTTTAGCATTTCAAGAACCTTTCCAAAAGCATTATTGTCAAGTTAATTATTATTAACCTGTCGACTAGATTTGCACCTATACTAGAGCAAATATGTGATTAAGCAAATAATGATAACCAATGATCATTAACAACTTCCATATTGTCATATTCATTATAACTGTCCAAGTGTTCCATTAACATTACTACGATGTCGTAACTCAAGTCAAGTGCTCACTATCCAGGAGAGATGGCGATTCGAATCAATTCCTAACCAGCTGGTGATTTATTCCTTACACAAACCTCACTCACCCGCTAAAGTGAGGTATCGGTCACCGAGTCAACTATCCAGGAATCTCGAGTTTGCCAGGAACCACATGTACCCGAGGGCCGATCGACTGCACTTTGGTCTTATCATCTCGCCCTCGTGTCCTACCACACCTGCTCTGGCACAGTGCGCTGCGGGCAATCTACTCGGCCCAAATAATCTCCCAGCTTCACGGTCGAAAGGTACTTTATTCGGCCAGCTAAATGTAAGGCATGCGTTCAACATGACTCGAGGCCCAACAACGGTCGGTCCTTAATCGACACAGACGGAAAGCGCTACAGTCCAAAACTCTATAAGTCTCCGTCCGGTCTCAACTTCATTTAACACTTAGTTATACCCTAACTACATAGCTATCCAAGCAGATCCAGGTAACCACCTATAGCTCGCAGGTGATAGGAAATTACCCGACTTCTATCGGTCTAAGCCAGCTAAGCATTGACTCGACTACGGATACCAGGGTAACAAGGATATAGTATAACAAAGGTAGACAAGGTATAATGCAGCAATGGTTGCAAACAACTCCTGAACATAATGCATCAATTAAAGTAAAGCATTTAATTAATAATTGCAAATCAGGGAGAAAATGCTCCGGGGCTTGCCTCTCTCGAATGAGCTCGGGCGGTGATCGGGGCACTCCGGAAGTTCCTCAACGTCCTCCTCGTCGTCTTCGATCACTTCCTACGGCTGCACCTCGAGCTGCTCCTCGGGCTCCTCGGGTATGATGACTGGGTTCTCGGTTTACGATCCTGTATGATGCATGTGCGTAAGTGCTTATGCAAAAAGTGCATCGGATGAAATAAATACAATGGATATGCTTGAATGCAAGGTAGTCAACATCATCCAAGAATATGTACTACAAGAACATGTCATCTACTGCATTTTCTTCTACTACTAATATGCTAAGTCAACTTATCTCATTAAATGCTTCAAAGATACACCAAAGCTTCACTAATTTCTTAATCATACATAAAGCAACACTTGATTAAACCATAATTAATAATATGTTTGAATAGCAACATCTATTTTTATTACTTAAAAAAATCTTAGAAAATTACCATAGCACAGTACTACCCTAAGTAGTCTACCATCAGATTTTTATGGCATTTGGATAAGTGGAATAGCCTACACAAAAATGACAAGCTTAGACCTAATTATGAACATGAAAATACTTTGTATTATGAAAAGTGTCAAACAACAGAGGAAATATTTTTCCAATGTTCTACACAGCAAATAATCACTGTACAAAAATTATCACATACATGTTTTATACAAATTTTGCTTTCTAGCAAAAATAACAAAAATCAGCCATTAAAGGCACTTGAACTACATCTCACAATTTTTCTACAGGACATGCATGGCACATATTTTTCCTAGGAAGTACATTACACAAGAAGAGTAACAAATTTGGAATCATATTTTTCTGATACATATGGGATTTATTAACCATTTTTCAAGATATCAGCAATATCAAGAATTAATTAAAGCTCTACGGAAAAGTATCTAAAAATGACATTCAATATTTTTATCATGTAGGTCTGGTGACAAGGAACCTAGCAAAATTTGTTTCAACAAATTTGGAGCAAATTTGAGCAAGTTATAAATTTCCAAAGCATTTAACAGAATTCTGAAAAGCATTTCTTAAATCCATTTCAAAACCAGCCGACACAATTACTGGGTGCACCCGGTGCTGTGCACCTGAAACTTCCACCGGCCACTATGGTTGGGCCCTGCGGCCCCATGGGTCAGTGACCCGAGAGCAGGGGAGGAGCTCCGCCGACCGGTGCTCACCAGCGGCGAGCCCTTCCGGTGGCGTGGGCGGTGCCAGCGTGCACACCACGCTGAGCCGCACCGACTGGGAGGGTGGCGTTGGCTCAGCGGCATGATGAACCATGCGACCACGGCAGCACGCTCACCGGAGAGGAAGGAGGCGGCCAAGCTCGGCCCTTACCTCGACGACGGCGGCCGCGAGCGAGCACAGGCAAAGCAGGGACCCAAGGCGGAGCTGCTGGCGGCGGGAATCGAAGAATGAAGGCGTGGAAGGAGGGTACGTCGCTGGCAGGGCAGCGGTGGCGTTCGATGGCGAGAGCGGGTGCGCGCTGCTGCTGTCGCGGCTTCTGAGCGAGCGGCAGTGCGAAGTGGGGCGCGCAGCGGGGGCAGCAGATGAAGGCGAGAGCGTGGAGGGCGAGGCAGGCCAGGGCTGCCGCGCGGCATGCGTTGCCGACACATGGCGGCCACGCAGCGAGCGCGTCCTGACGCGGTCGGATGCGGCGCGCGGGAACGGCGCGGCGCAGCGTTGAGGCAGGCCGGGCGAGCGGGCCAGCGCGGAGGCAGGCCAGGCGCGCGAGTTGGGCTGGGCCGCGGTGAAGGCGCTGCGCGGGACAGCGTGGAGCATGGGCCGGCTTCAGCTGGTGGGCCAGAAAGGAGGCGGCGGCCCGCGAAAGGAGAGAACCCTTTTTCAAATTCTATTTTCAAGAAATTTTCAAATACCAGTTTTCAAATATCATTTTGAGCAAGAAAATGACATCTTTTGAAAATGTCCCAAAAATAAAAGTTGCTTAGAATTTAATCCTCTACAACTTTGCTTTAGGGACCAACTAAAAATTTTGCATAGATTTTGAATTGGGAAGCAAAAGCTAAATAGGGAGAATTTTTTACCATTTTCAATAGAGTTCAAATGCATATTTTGTCAAAAGCTTGAATACAAACTTTGCTCCAAAAACTGTGCTAAATAATTCTAGATGATTTACAATTATAGCCAAATATGTTTTACTAACCTAGCAAGCATAATTAGGGCAAAAACAACTCTAAACAAGTGTATGCAACATTCATGTTTCACGAGCATGTTTCATATGTTTTGAAGCATGGTTTTAGTTATTATGTATATAATTAGGCATGGATACTTAGGATGCTTGATGATGCACAATATGCATGATTTGCAGTGCCTAAATGCTGGCATAACACCGGGGTGTTACAACAGCCACACCACCACCCCTGTGGCCTAGTGTCAGCACTATCGTGCCCTAGCCTCACCACCATCTCCCTTGCCCACACCAGTGCCGCACCAGTGCTTTGCCGGAGTTTCTACTGCCGACCCTTACCAATCAGTCAACCCTAACCCTAGCCGAATTCGATGGTTCCTCACATGTCGTTCCTCTTCTTCTTGGGTCACCGGTTCATCGGATAGCAAGCCCCTGTTTTAATTTCATACCTAATTGCTTGTTCTATTAGGGTTTTGTATCTCTAGATGCATAATTAAAATTATTTGTATATCATATCTATTCTATCGTGCAGCGAGTCGGTGCTGTTGAGGTCCTATTGGCAGTTGTCAGTCAACTCAGGGCCAAGCTCACGAGTACGGATCGAGGCCAAGCCTCAGAAGTGATAGTTGGCAGTTGTTTCTTGTTAGCGGCAGTTATTCTCTTTAAATCCTTCAGATGGCTCATGTGAAGAACGTCGGAGGTGGTCCAGGTGATGAGGATCCAAGGCGTCCGCCTCGCTTGCCTATAGATCCAAAAGGTAAGGCGACAAAGAAGATGGCAATAAGGAAGCACAAGTATCCAGATGCAGATACAACTAAAGTAGCTGTAGTTGTAGAGGCTGTAGAGTGTGCCAAGAGAGGAGGTGCTCACAGTGGAGTCTGGATCGTAGATAAGCTTTCACCAGAAGCAAGGGCTACACTTGAGCAGGTTGAGCGCCTTCGTGGTGGTCCAGCTGGGACTCTCATGATTGGAGGATGGCGTGTTGCCATTGATGAGGGTCAGCCTCAGGGGGAGTCACAGCAGCAGGCACCATCAGTAGAGAAGACTTAGGAGGGACAGCAGGTCGAGGAGACAGAGCAGGCACCTTAGCCATAGCTTCGCCGCTCCGGTTGTACCCGTGCTGTAGTCACACAGAGGGCAGATACACAGTGGAGGGGTTCTCATCCACCGCCTAGACCATAAGGTCCACCTTCAGTGACACATCTAGATCTGAGGGCTGCCACAGCCAAGTAGGTGCAGCAGCTCAGGTTTATGGAGTTTGAGCAGTGGTTCCCATCGAGGAGGGATGATAGAGCTTCAGAGGACTTCTACACACCACTGCAGGAGGATTTCTATAATGCATATCTTAACAGTGGAGCTGTATTCAGACCTCAGAGGGTGTGCAACATTGAGTCTATAGTTGTAGCAGCTGGAGAGCACATTCACCCCTACCTTGCATATCTGCCAGGGCTGACAGACTTGATTGGACGGATAGGATTATATGTTCCATCTTGGGTCCATCAGTTTTATGCTACACTATGGATTGACCCACAGCATAGATACATTCACTTTGCATTCAGAGGCAGAGATTATAGGCTGACAAGTACTAGGGTCAGGAAGATACTCAGGCTTCAGGAGCAGCCCGTCAGGTTACATGAGGTTTGCTATGGACAGACAACGCCTCTCAGACGTCCTCATGGCGGTATGGTGCCTCCTATAGATTTGGTTCACAACTGCTTCAAGGAGCCTTTTGGCGAGGGGTCGAGCAGGACTCCTAGTGATCTCACTCCTATAGCTAGAGTGTTGGATGCCATTATGAGGAGGACCTTGATTCCGACGATGGGGTATCATGAGGGTTTGACTCGCTTACAGCTATGGCTTCTCAACTCTCTGATGCAGCAGATAGTGTTTAACATTTGTGATCTCCTTCTATCAGAGATGGATGATACTATTGCTGAGGGGTTTATAGGTCATCGACAGTTGCCCTATGCCTATTGGATCACATTTCTTATTCACAGGGACAGTTACAGTGAGGTCGCTTGAGATGCTAGCTGAGTACAGTGATGCTACTACAGAGTTCTCTACATACAACCTGACTCAGATGATCCGCCATAGTACACCATAGGCACCTAGCCAGCCGCACCGTCATCCAGAGGTGCTAGAGACTACAGCCCAGTAGGATAATATTATCAGGGGTATTGCAGCTATAGAGGAGGAGCAGCTTGCTCAGTAGGAGGGGATGGTCGAGAGCGACCCCAGTGATAGCTTAGATGAGGACTACCGCAACATTCCTTAGATGCCTGCACGACGACATGATCATGAGTCCAGCAGCTCCAGTTTAGCTCTACCTGCACCGCAGACAGACCCTGCTCTACTTGCTATACTTGAGCGGATGAGACAGGATCAAGGCACATCAGGCTCAGGAGACCGCTACCACTTTTGCATAGTTCTAGACTCGGTAGGACGAGTTCCAGCGACAGCAGCTAGCTATTCAGCAGCAAACGTAGGCTCTACAGCAGTAGCAGCAGGCCATTCATCAGCAGCAGATCCTCATGCAGCAGTAGCTACTTGGATTTATGCAGCATGTTGTGATAGCTATTGGGGCTCCACCGCCATAGCCTTCGCCCTAGCTTGGTCAGACTGCCGCCACTTCTATGACTCCAACGTTATAGCCTAGTGGGCTTCAGAGTCAGGGACAACCACCAGCATAGTTTGCTTCTCCTACAGAGCAGGTGTCCCAGTGGTTCGCTTCACTAGTGATAGCCCCATAGTTCACACCTCTTCAGACAGGCTTCACACCGGCTGAGGCGTCCTCGCTGCTAGTGCCAGAGACTATCCAGGAGCCTTGGTGCATCCTTCAGTGAGTTGACAGGGCAGCCTACTCCTCCATATTTACATGTCTTAGGTCCTTCTATAGTTGCACCTATTACCGGGACTACAGAGACGCTCCCTTCCTCAGTGGCATCATCAGAGCCAGCTACTTCAGTCATACCAGCACAACCTACAGCAGCTCAAGTTCCTGATCCGACCTAGATTGCTTCAGCATCGCTTCCCGCTATAGAAGGTCAGACTGCTCAGAGCTTAGGGTCAGATGATGATGGCACCCAGTTTCAGCTCGCTCCTCGTACCTCAGCGCCCGACTCGTCCGCTGCAGCCCCATCGATCGACCCTTAGGTTTTGGTGTTTGACGCCAAAGGGGGAGAGGGATCGAGTATGTTAGACTTAGGGGGAGCGACATATCTAGGGGGAGCTTAGTTTATCTATTAGCTTATCTATTACATTTGGAGTTTTTATGTGTGATACACTATTATGCATTCGTCGTGTGTTTACTCCTATGCATTAAACTATATTTATAAGATAGTGATATCTACGTGATCGTGATATATGACATGTGTGCTCTCTACTTTGGATTATTTAAATGTCATATCACTTGTGTTATGCTCATTTGGTTTGCTTCCGCATTTTTACTCCGATGTAAATGAGCTTTATTACTTGTACTCATGCTTATTTCATATCTTTGGAGTACATTATGATGGCTTGGGTCATATAAGCTTGCCTAACACTTTTGTTCTTATTGCCAAAAGCTTATATGAACCAAGCATGTTAAAAAACTCATCTCTTTCACATACTCGAGGTAGTATTGTCATCAATCACCAAAAAGGGAGAGATTGAAAGCATCTAGGCCCCTAGTTGGGTTTCATTGATTAATGACAATACATAATTACTGTGACTAACATGTGTTTTGCAGAGGCAATTAAGTTAGGTCACGGTAATGGAGATCGATTGGGCTATCATGGTGGTCATGCCCCTACGATAGAAATCATTTCGGTTTTCAAAGGATGGACGACAAGGTTAAGGATGGACTAGTTCTAAGTATCGTTTGGAGTTGAAGAGACACTTAGAGTAGTTTAGGACTTTGTTTTTCTTTTGGCCGTACTATTAAGAGGGGTACGGAAGGGTAGCTTGACCTAGGTGAGTCTAGTGGGCTAGGTGTGGTGCACACTTGCTAAAACTAGCGCTAGGTAGCTCCAAAATAGCCCTTAGATCCAATGGAGCAAACTTCATTCACATATGATCGAGAGTTGAAAGTGAATGGAGGGTCAAATACTGACCGGACGTTGGCTCCGGTAGTGACCGGACGCTGGCTTAGGGTCCGGTCAGTTTATTTGACCAAGGTGATTTCGTCTGGTGCGACCGGACGCTGAGAGGTGAAGTGACCGGACGCTGAGGGCCAGCGTCCGGTCGACTCCAGTAAGGTTCCAGAGATGAAAAATCAGGACCGGACGCGTCCGGTCACACTTTGATCACTGAAGTTCGGGGTGAATGGATCAGAGCGTCTGGTCATCATGACCGGAGCGTCCGGTCACCCCGCATAGGCACATAACGGTTTCGCTTTTTAGCCCATGTTATAAATACCACCTCCATTCATAGTGTGGTGGTACTTTTGCTCATTTCAACAGCCTGATAAACACCTTAGAGAGTGCCAAGAACAGCAAGGTCCTAGCGAGGTGATTGAGATTTGAGAATCCCAAAGAGAGCCCTCATTAGTGAGATCAAGAGTAGCAAAGTGTGCATCCACCCTTCTCATTAGGCTTGTCGTGGTCAAGTGAGAGTCTGTGCTTGTTACTCTTGGTGATCGCCATCACCTAGACTGGCTTGATGGTGATTGGGAGCTTGGTGATCATCCGGAGAGCTTGTGGATGACCTAACTCAAGTTGTGAGCGGTTGTGGGTGATTCACCGCGACGGAGTGTCGAAGAATCAATCCGTAGAGAGCACTTGATCCTTGCGCGGATCAAGGGGGAGCTACACCCCTGCGCGGGTGCTCCAACGAGGACTAGTGGGGAGTGGCGACTCTTCGATACCTCGGCAAAAAATCACCGCGTTCCTCCTTCTCTCTTTACTTTGAGCATTTACTTTGAACAATTCAATTCTTGTCATTTACATTCCTAGAATTGCCATGCTAGAGTAGGATTGAAACTTAGGGTGCTAAACTTTTGTGCGTTAGATCAATAGAAACACTTTCTAGGCACAAGGGGTTAATTGGGCTAACCGTAGAGTTTAATTATTACAAAGAAATTTAGAATTAACCCAATTCACTCCTCCTCTTGGGCATCTTGATTCTTTCACTTCAGATTCCTCCAAATTTCTCCAAGCGAACAAGGCCATATTGATTGGAAGCCAAATGAAGCAGCGGCTGCTAGTTCAATGGGAACATCAACCACCATCTATGGCTTCGTGGGAAGATGTTGCCGACATGAGCCAAAGGTATCCCACAGCTTGGGGGCAAGCTGTTGGTAAAGCGGGAGGCAATGTCATGAACTGCAACTGGTGTCAGAAGACAGACAAGAAGGCGTTCAAGACAACGGCTAAGAGTGGCTATAAGACAACCTGAATCATTGGGCTCGTATTGCTGGGTTTGGCCCATTAGGAGTAGGGGCTCAGCCCGTGCAGCAAGTTGAGGTGTGTGCGGCTCTTATAAGCCGATGTAACGAACTGAAAGAGATTATCGAATAACAGAAATCATAACCGTTCCCCCTCTCGGTTGTCTTCCTCCTCAAGTTCTTGCTTTCTGAGTCCCCTCCATTCTTGCTCTTCAAGCCCCTCTAGTGCTGATTCTTCCCCAAATTCCCGTCCAAATCCTCTTTCCAGTACCCAGTTCATGACACTACTCCCAGGTCCAATCAACATTCTCTCAACAAGCAGAAGCAGCAGCCCGATTTGCCAATGGACCAGCAGCTTGCTCGATCGATGCTCCCACAGTCCCACTCCCGGTCCCAGGCATCCAGGCAAAAAGGTTTGGTTAGTTGGTGGTTGTTGGTTCACTTGAACCTCTTCACGAGCCATAATGTCAATGCACCAGTACGTACGTGTTGCCATTGGCCCCCAAACGAAACGAAACCGAGCCGCAGAGAAAACACCTCGTCCAGCCGTCCCATGCACCGATGCATCGGCTTTATGGCGGAATCTTGAACAATCGGCTTGGCTCCGGCCCGGCCAGCTCCTTCAAGGCCGGCCCGGTACGGTGGTTGCGTCGCCGTCGCATTACCCACCGGAGACGGGCCAGCCAACTCGCCCCGCCCGCCGATCCAGTCCAATCCACAACATGCAAGCGGTCACCACGCAGCCTCGATCGGCTGCATGCATGCTTCCGATCGAGTCCCAACCGGCGGTGCACGGTCGGTCGCTGCGCCACATTAACCGCGTCACGAGCTAGTAACACCCGGCGCCGCACGCGTGACGCCTCCGGTCCATACGCGCGCGCGGCCGCAATCATTTCCACGCGCCGTCGCCTCTCGGCGGGCTCTATCTCTATCTCCTCGTGCAGAGCGCGGTGGTGCGCGGTGTGCCCTGCTGCCTGCCGCAGCGGCAGCGTGCGCTCGGCGGGGCAGAAGCAGAGGCAGGGCTGCTGCCCTGCGGCCTGCGCTGCGGTGCATGAAAAGACGACGGGCAGAGAAGGGGGCGCGCGGAAAACTACCCGTCGCTGCCACCGCCGCATGATTGGGTTGGTTGGAGACTTGGAGCGTCCGGTCTTTTGGATCCTCTCGGCACGTCAAGAAAACCAACTGCTCCTACTTTCTTTCATCGGTCTCCGAGGCGGCAGCAGCAACGGCAAGCAATGGAGTAGTAGTATCACAATTCACAAAGCAAGCTCGAAACCCGTGTAAAACTGTGGAGCACGACAGCATCGATCTACTACCATATATGCAGATCGAGTTGCAGACGGCTTTATTTTGTCCGTTACTCCTATGAAAGAGCACTAGCCACGGGCGTGACACGGTAACAGAGGCATTAGGAATTGGTTTATATACTCGGTGGCGGTAGTCTCAGTGCATCTGTACATGATGCCAGGCACAGGCACACAGGCTTTTCGGATTGGATTGGAGGCTTTGCGCTGTTGCGCAGCGCATTGGCCTCCTGTGCCCTGGACATTCGCATCTACGCATGGGTCGAGCGAGTGGAGCCAAACGGCGTCTTTGCATGATACTCTACTCCTACGTTGTTGCCATCGCCGCGCCGGGACAGACCGAGACGAGACCCGTGCAAACGACGAACCGGGGGCGCCACCTGGGCCGCGCTGCCCTCGCTGTTTCTCCCACGCGGGGCGCGCCCAGCCAGCCAGAGCCACAACGCCGGGCAGCCGGGGTAATTTCTCTGTGCTGTGCACCATCCATAGCGACTGAATCAGAGGCTCGGATCTGAGCCGAACAAGCAGCCTGTTCGTTTCGGCTTATACGATTGTGGATTATAAGCTGCAACAGCCAGCCAGCAGTACTTTTGACTTATAATCCACGATCGTTTCAGCCGAAACGAACAGGCTAAGGACTCCTGTTCCCAAGAACCATTCTCGAGAACGATTCCTAGCCAGATTGCTTGGCTAATTTATATAAGCTTTGATTAGCTGAAATGATTCCTCGGTGGATTCGGCCGAGCTAACCCAACGAGCCCTAAAATCGTGCCGGACAGACCTTTCCTGCCCTCGTTCTCATCTCCATAAAACGAAGGCAATTGTTGCTACCACGTACGGTTGCATCTGAATTTACTGGAGCAGACGAAGATTTACGCTACGGAATTAGTTCGTTCCCCGTCTAATCTAATCATGCTCGTGCATTGCCCGTCTTTGGGGCACATGAAACCGAAAAGATTTACTTTGATGCTAATGGTGACGACAAGTAAAAGGACGTGCATGGGGCTGCTCCTTGTCCTTGAAAGCAACATTGAGCTACAACGATATGAAATATTCTCGGAGCTCGGAGCTAGCTACAACAAGGAGAGGTCAGAGGAGACGAGGACCACCCGGCCCGTGCGCGCGATGCAAGAAAAGGTCCGCGACGAGACACAGCTCTTGTTCCCTTTCTCCCTGCTTGTTCTATCTGTATGTACATGTAAAACAGAATCCTAGGGTCGATCCAAAGGATTAAGAAACAACTGGTTTACTTCGGCATGGGATTTGTCTGCAGAATTTATAGCATTCATCGATCGATTGGCTCGTCGTGTCCAGGTCAAAGCAAGGGGGCTGCCGCCGTGCAGCATGAATATACATATACTACTATATACTACTGCACTACTCATCCACGATTGAGCCAGAGCCAGACCGATCACTTGCTGACTAGATGGTTTGAGAAGCCCTAAGTGGTCTTAAGCATTTTCCAACCACATTCTGACTTCTGCGTTTGTTATGATCAGTAACAGCGTAATGTATACTGTATTTATAGTACATACCACACCTGCAAATTTCAGAGTAATCAATGCTGTTGCGTGACAAAAACTCATCCCAGACATGGAAGTTCCAGTCAGTGCTGCTTATTTAATCCTGCTGGCTGGTTGCATCAATCCCGATCACCTGACAAGAGGACCTGTAAAAAAAACTGCAAGCAAACGCAGTGCAAAGCACAACAAACCTGCTAAGCTTGGTAGTAACCTCATGCTAATGTATGCAATGAGCTCACATGCATGCCGGCGTCAGGTTTTTTCAACCTGTAGACTTGTAGTGTTGATCGATGTTGCTGTGAGTATATCACCATGGATATGTTGCCAACAGAACATGAGGTTAGCATCTGATTAAGAGATGCTAGCACGCTTGGGCCTAATGGAATTGGATATGGGAGCAAAGTTCTCTATGATAGAGTAGTCATCAACGACTTAAACAGGGGACATTGTTAAGTACTTGTAGCAATTTCTAAATCTTATTCAATTCCATTAGTCTAGTTCTTCAGCTGACGCTCTGGCCAATGTCAGGACCTTCATGAGAAACATGCAGCCATGTTAATCGTAGGCCCACCGCACAGAGACCATTGCAGGTATTAGGCTGAGGACCCCCAGAACCAATTGCAAGTAAAAGCAGTTGTTGTCGTGGCTGCACTGCATATGCAGCCTGCAGTCTGCCTACCGGCAGCGGCCTTCAGCACCGTGTCTTTATATGTGCAAAGCCTCCACAAGAGCTGCAGGCTCCAATAAATTTCCAGTGCAGGCTTTTTCACCAGACTTTTGAGGTGAATTTATTGAGTCAATCTATCCTCACCGCTTTCATTAGCAAATGTAACGGCAATATCAGTAACAGATTCCTGCAGGTCTGTTCCTGAACATCAGTGTTCTAGACATAGCAAATGATGTTTTTGAGTTTCACATGGAAATGAATCAACATGAGTAAGCTATTCCAGTAGTGATCCCTTCAACATTTTTTTAATTGTTGATGAGGATGACATAGCTTATTTCATATTTATCGCCTCAGTTTGTTCAATTATTGTCTCTGTTTTATGGTAAGACTCCAGGTGTATTCCTGGGAGTTCATCAGGTCAGGTGGCAGTGTTTTCCTTTCTGATGTATGTTAGCAATGCTGATAAGAGGAAAGGGACAAAGAACTCAGACATGAACTAAAACATCGACACAAACATGGATGGGCATGATTTGGTCAATAGGTCTAGGGTTTAAGTCACATCGCTGTTCACAGTCATGACTTAGGGGAGGCATTTGCATGCTCCGTGTCTTTATATGTGCAAAGCCATGCCATAATTTGTACCTATGACTGGTTCTCTTCACAAAACATGAGGCACGGGCAAATACTACAAACAAGCAGTCAACCAGAGAATGCATCGATGAATCAGCACAGCTATTTTTGCAGAATATTAAAGAAAAATAAATTGGAACATCAGGAGGATTTCTCACAATAATTTTTTTATATATTGGCAAAGAACAAAGGAACGAAACTGAAAATCTTTTTTTTTTGTTGATTTCTCTCTCTCAAATCCTCACATCTCCAATCTCATATCCACAAAGATCTCCCCGCAAATGCCTTCAGATACCAATAAAAAGAAAAGGAATAAAACAAAGGTGCCGGTGAGGGGAAGGGAATTTCAAAATTGCTAGAGGAAGAAGCCTTCCTCCTCACCTCTTATATCTCAGAGATCAAGAAGCTGGTACTAACTTATTACTGTCACCATCCTCTGCTTGTTACAATGCTTCACTGGATCCTTTTGTACCACTACTTGTGGCCCTGACAAGCTCTGAGGTTAAGATGATCAATGGATAAACAAGTGCGCAATGCCACGCTGCCAACGGACATATGTACGGCATATGATCTACTCAGATTGGTGATATGCTTAGCCTTCTCCTCTTGGAAGCTTGATTGTTGTTGTTACTACTACTGATGTTGTTTGATTGTGATGATCCTAGTGTTGCATCTTCACTCCTAAAGCTGAAGCATGTTGCATCCAGCACACCAATCGGGCTTTCTGGCACTGAAGGGCTTCCATTGATGCGCCTTCTCTTCTTCACCAGCGCTTGCTCTTGCAACAGCTCATAGCATCTAGCAATCATCTCCTGGAAATGGAAGATGCAAGCTTCACACTTTGAGAAATTGTGTAAATGGCAATGTTGCATTGATCAGTTTTTGCGCAAGCTAAAAGACACTCACCTTATTTACAGGGACTTCAGATGCTGAAAGAACACTCGCAAAGCCAACAATCTGATTCTCAGAAACCGCTGCTAGGGCCGAGGCCGCAGCAATCTCAGATGGTCTGAATGACAAGAATGTAGAGCCTGTAAATCCATAGGATACAGATGTTTAGCTGGTACACACAAACATAGTGCTATCGGCAATGCAGGTAAGTGAATTGAACAGACGATGAAGCATCATGGGTAAGGTCAATCGAACCTTTGAGTGTGCCAATTATGATCTCGGCGCACCGTGAGGCTAGTGCAAAACTCGGTGGCTTCCCATCACTGAACTTGTCCAGGAAGTAGCTGATGAAAGTGAACGGGGTCACAGCCTGCATTCTCCATTTCAGGGTTTTCATCACAAGACTCTCCATCCTCCCAATAGTCTTTCCTTCAAACTCAAATTTCACATCGCAGACCTATCATGCAGCATCAAATTTTAACAATTTCATCAACCAATCAGTGAACAATTATTCGATACCACAATGCTGTAATTTCTCCTTCACCCACCTGAAGGTCCACAGGAAGAGGGACCACGGTCTCCTCCATCTTGGCAGCAAGAGATAGGCAAGCAACTGACAACAACTGTTGCATCCAAGGGTTATCGTGCTACAACAACAAGAACAAACAAAATAGGAAAAAAAAACACATCCATTAGTTAGAGATTAACTGGACACAGCAAGCAGACAACCAATGTACATGCTCAGATTCTTACTGGGAGCTCATACAAGGAGAGGAATCTATCCAGGTAATTCACAGCAAGGTAAAAACTGAGTGGTGCAAAGCTGTAGTATGAATGGACCTGCAGCCCACACGAGAGAAAGACAAGATCAGCACCTCGTCAGTTTCAACTCAAAACAAAAATTTCCAGATAAAAAGGCCAAGCGGGTGGCAGGCTCATTGCTATCTCGTCGTGGTCGAATCGGCAACAAGCCACAGGATGTAGGACACGCAGCCAAAACTGGGGTCACGCAAAGTCAAAGAGATAATATAAGCATGCAACTACCTTCCTAAAATAACTCGATTTTGTCCACTAGAAAAAAGGAATGAAATGCAAGAACCAATAAATTCAAGAGATTTTTTTATTTCACCTTGCAAATCCAATCCATGGCGTCTCTCCTCCAAGAGGACTCCAATCCGCCTCGCTCCAGCCTCTCCGCATAGCCCTCTTGAGGTTGGTGGTCCATCTCCTTCTCCACCCACGCCGACACGGCCTCATCGGTGTCCACGGGGAACACGGCGCCAGCGGCGGAGTCCAAGCCATCAAGGCCGCTCCCCACCTCCAGCAGCTCGTCGCAGCAGCCGACGAGGCCGAGTGCGTTGCTCCTGTCCTCCTCGCAGAGCAGCGTGGAGGAAGCACCGAGGCAGACGATTCCCATCTCAATCAATCAAAATCGCAGCAAACAGCGGCCTCCTACTGCTAAAGTAGAACTAGTAGTACTACTTGGTACTGGAAGATCTCGTCTCCTTGGGTACTGAATGAAGAAAGCCTCTCCCTCCCCTCTGCGTGTCTTGGAAAATGGCAAAGGGAAAGGCAGGATGAGAGAGGGAGGAGAGAAAGAGAGAGGAGGAGGAGGAGGAGGAGGGATCTCCTGGGGAAGAGAAGAAGGGGGTTTGGGTGTTTTATAGCGGCGTGTGGTTTTAAGGGCGGAGTGAAATAAAAATGATTAAGCAATAATCATGCTGAGTTTAGTGGCAGATTTTGGGCTCTGCGAAAGTGTAACAAACAAAGAGGCTAGGAGAGGGTGTCACGTCAAAATGTAAACTATATAACCGTCTTGGTGTGAAATGAAATTTTTGTTAAATAATGTGCAAATAAAAAATCATGAATTCACATCAAAATTTATATTTTATTACATGGATAAAGTTATTATAAAGAGAGAAAGAATAGAAACATATTCTTTTTTGACTATGCGCAAAATTAATAGGACAATCTGTCACCAACAAAGTAATTTTTTCTCAGAAATGGAATCCAATGTTGTGCACGGCGCACAAGAATCATGCAGTGGTTTTGAGGATAGAAAATTTGTTCATAAAACCACATCTAGTTAGGGAGATCATACAATACACTACTTGCAACCATCAATGCTTGCAGTCATTTTAGATTTTGTCCCGTTCCTAGTCCAGCAACAAAAAAGGCACCTATCGAATTACGAAGAGCATCCCATCTAATCCTTAACCATGAATTGTTGTTGTGTGAAATAAGACTTTCATTGAAAAGGTGCAGGAAAAAATTATGAATTTGTGATGGTATGTAGCATAACCTTTATAATTCTTTAGAAGCTCAACGGATTTGTCGTTGGGTGTTGAGCTTATTCTTTTATACAGCAAGGAATTGATTATAGACAGACAAATAAAAGTATCTTTTTGCCGGTCTATATATGTATGTCGATCAACAGGGTTATAAGTATGGTTTTTCTCTCTTTTTACTTGCGGAAAATTAGCATGATTTCGGGCCGTTTGGCATATCTTCGGCTGCTCCGGGTATGGCTAAGTGGAGCAGGAAATCGTGGTTTTGCCGATTCTCCCTCTTTCTCAGTTTATATTATTTTTATCTTAGGAATCAAAATGGGTTCTTGCTACAGTAACGAACAATATCACACTACATGATTGCAAAGATGAGCCGAAACCACGAGGGGCATACCAAATAGAACAGCTCGTTATATACTTATAGCACAATAGAGCAGTTCTTCTACGAACTGAAATCCAATGCTGCAGATGACATACAAGGAGCGGTTGCGTGTACAAAAAAAAAACCGTTCATAAAACCACATTTGGTTGGGAGATCATACACCACTTGTAACAATGAATATTTGCAATATATCCCATCTAAGATCTTGTTTGGATACATGTGTATCCACTTTAATCCATATATGTTGTAATGGATTAGAATAGAACTTAGTTTAATTCCACTCCAATCTTATTTCAACATACTGTGGATTGAGATGGATACGCGTCCCGTTTCCCACTCCAGAAAAACAGGGGGGACGACACCTTTAAAGAACCACAGTGAGAAATACTACGGAGTACGATGGATGATGATGAATTGCTGACTTTGCGAAAGCGCGCTAGCAATGCCACATGCCTAACAAGTCCTAGCAATGTAGAGCACAGGAGCCATGCCCAGGATGCCCAACAACAGCAAAGCTCCTAGAGAAGTGCACGGAGGAATAACTACCGTAGCAAAGGCAGCCACCGCGGGCGACGAGCTGACGATGGCACCTATAGCTACCGTAGTCCGCAGACGACTAGACGCGCGAGGCTTTTCCATTCCTTTCCCGCAAGCGTGCCAAAGCGCACTCCTCGACCCTCGTGTCCTGCTCCTTTTCCCCCCGTAGAAAATGGCTAGAAAATGCTGGGTCGGTCGTGGGTGTGCGGTGCCGCCATGGCATTCACTTGGACTGCTGGGCTCGAGTTGCGGAATGGCGGGCTCCGCGGATCGTCGTGGCACACTGACGAAGACGATTGATTGTGGCCATCAATCGATCTTGGCACGGTCCTGCTTCCAGTTCCCGTCCAGGCGTCCAGCAAGGAAATGACATCACCTTGGCATAGCTGAGCTGCACGCCCGGTCCACGTGGTGCCCGGCGTTCACGACAATCACGAGCGAGCCGCACGCCCAACCCACCACCGGCTCGCTGGGCTTGGGGCTGGCTAACCACAGTCACGTTTGGCCCCCTTCTCTACGTACTGTATCCACGGCCGGTTGCGCCGTGCATACAGGGCGCAGACGTTTGACACAGTGTCGCCAACGCTAGCTCAGGAGTGGTCCTTGGCTAAAAATAGACTCGGCTCCAGCAGGGGGCCACGCCCATCCGCCGCATGCCCCCACGCCCATCTACCGCATGCCCACATGCACCACAAATGTGCATAGAATTTTTTTTTCCTCTCTCCGCCCCTGGATTCATCATCACTTGATTTGCCGCCTACGCGCGCACGCTAATGGCTGCGTCTTCCTTAGAGCTTGGCGTTTGAGGTGTTGGTAGGCTAAAGGAAGAACGCCACGACGAGGGCAAGAGCGCAGGGGAGGAGCGAGCAGGAGCTCGGGTTCAGCCGTTCAGGCACCTGCAAATATAGGTACAAGAAAATTCGAGTGCAAGGGCAATCAAGAAGCACTCGAATGCCCAACAGGCAGTCCCTGCATTTAGGGCCTGTTGACTATTTTATTAAGATTTGGATCAAATGCCTAAAAATCGATTGAGTTAATCGCTTCAAATCTGGTTCCTGCATACAGTCTAGGGGTTCCCCACTTTGCTGACATGTTAACAAGGCCATAAAACACAGAAAGATTTTGATAAGAATCTGGCAAGCATACACCGAAAGACATAAAAAGCATGACACAAGGACTAGAAACAACAACCAACTGCAGTACTCAGAATAACCTTTTGAATTCTCCAGGATTTACTGATTCACCAGATTAAAACATGGGTAAAGTCAAAATGCCATGTCCAGCACCAGCTTCCAATGATATGCACTCAAAATGTCAAGTGATCTCGCTAACAGTAGTATAGCTCTATTTCAGGCCCGCAGATCATAAGATCCCACGCGAGAGGACATCAGTTTCCTTCGTACTTCGGGTCTGCCATCACGAAGTGGTACGCAATAACCAAGACAAAGATGAAGATGCCCAGGAAATTGGCAAAGAAGCCCAGGTCTTGATCGTCAAACATCTGAAATTAAGATTGAAAACAGATTCTGGTTACCAGTAATATACAGCAAGTAATGCACAATATTTTTTGTAATTGGTAATGTGCAACATCGCATAGAAGTAACAGAAAGGACACAAAATAAAGCGAGAGGTTATAGATTATAAACCATCTATGCATGATTCTGAAAAGGCGAACGTGAAACACTATAAACCAATCTCCTCTTGAATTTTGCACAGAAGTTATCAATACGAAACACAAAAAGGGCGTACCCAGTGCAGATAGCTCCCGCTCTGTGCGGGGTCTGGGGAAGGGTGTCAGTGGCAAGCCTTACCCTTGCCTGTGCAATGCGAGGAGACCGCGACTCGAACCCGGGACCTTCCAGTCACAGGCGGTAAGACTCTACCGCTTGCACCAGGCCCGCCCTTCAGCAATACGAAACACAGCAAGTAGAAAAACCCTGCTTAACTATCCCAAACCTCCAACACCAAACATGTTTCAGAGCTGTGGAGTCTAACATTGCTGTTCTACAATATCTAAACTGATGACAAATTGGGATATCACTAGTCAGTATCACCGGTACACATTCTAACAAATGTAAGAAGATATATCGAGTGACCCTTTTTTTTATAACTTAGAGTGACTTTAATTGCATCCATTTATTCAGATACACATTGACTGAGGAATGTCTCAATACATAAGATTCTTCATCCATGTAAGGAGAAAATAAATGTCCCCTGCGTCCTGCACTTCAGTGATGGGGTAGGGTGTCACAATAGCTAGATAGTTTTTGACGGTCCGGTAGTGTACCATGGTTTAGAAAATTATGACCATAGTGTGGTCTGCCAAGAGCAAACTGCAAGATGGTGCTAAACAACCATTCAACACGCACAGCATGCAGTGGGTTCTGATAATTCAGGGGTGCATTATCCAAAGGAATTTCAAACAGAAGAAACAGTGGCAGAACTTCAGAGGTTGTTAGCAGGTTCCTAGGTGCTTGCCACATTACCTCACTCCACTCACACACACATAAACTGGATAGTTGAGAATACAGAACAACAGAGAGAGAGCACATTACGAACAAAGCGCTTTTGCCTCTGTTGAACTAAAGGTGCAGCTGGTCCAAAGACTTGTATTTATACATGTCCTATACTAGTAGAAGGTGAGGTCCACCTACCTACTACAAAGGCCATAACGGCCAAACATCAGCAGTATGCCATGTCCTGTGGACAGGATGGCATGACCAAAACAATGAGCAGACCATGCTCATGACATATGCAAAACTACAGCAAGAACTAGCCTAATTTTCAACAGAGGTCATCAGCCACGGCTGATCAAATACGGTCAAGGAATTTTCAGCCACATCATGGCTGCACTACCTCATAATTACCATGATCTAACAAATCAATTCCATTTGATATAGGCCATTCTCTGTGCGTGACTTGCATGATTTTTTGTTTTATATTAAGGGTAACCCTGCTTCTTATAGGAAAGCATGTAACAAGAGTCTTGCACAACTGCCTTGAATGAATTTTACTGAACTAAAACTAGATAATTACAAAAAAAGGATGATCTCATAACTTATTATAGTGCACCTAGGAACTGGCTAAAGGGAATCCCCTTTGACACAACCATGGCAAAGCTGTACTAAACATGGCCTCAATAGAGCGACTAGTAAAGTATAATACTCAGAATTGCACTAGACCAGCATTTGCGAACAAGCCAACGAGGTAGTCTAAATCATCCCCCGCCGAGCAGATCCTTGGAACCGACTCGATAGAGATCTCGAGAGTCATGAGATGTAAAAGTGGCCTGGCCGCGAAGATCTCAGCAAATCAGCGCGTCGCCTCTCTCGACTGCACGCAGCCAAGCATCGATCCAGCGAAACAACCGAGTAAATCTACGAAATCTGACCCCGTAAATCACCATGCGAGGACGGTCGAGGAAAGAGCACGGGTTCGCCGCACGAACAGATCGGTCCTAACTCTTACGCGATCTAGGAGAAGAAAGAGGTGCACCTTGCCCGCCGCGCCGCCTTGCCTCTCCTTCCCCTCGCCTACTGTGTGTCGCAGCCGCGCCTTCCTTGCCGACTGTGGTGTGGCGTGGCTTGAAGACCCGAGGAGAAGAAGACGACTCGGGAGCCGGGGACTTGTGCGGCGAAGTGGAAGTACGGAAACAAGGCCCATTGGGCTGGCTAGGGTTCATTGGGCCTGATCTGCCATCAGTGATACGGGCCGGGTTATCACATTAACTTACATGGGCCCATATTCTAGTTTGTCTAGGCCCACCGTGCGTCCGTGCGTGTGTTGTTGGTTTCCTCCACCATTCGCCGGCCAGCAACCGAGCGAGTCCACCCTCCACAGGCTAGAGGCCACTGGGAAAGAACCGGCTCCCGTTGCCTCGGCTCGGCTCAGCTCAGCCCGCCACCGCCTCCCTCCCCGCGACCGCGAGCACGACGCGACCGCGATCCAGATCCAGCCAGCTGCGCGCGTCGGCGTTACCCCTTCCCCCTCGACGCCACTGCCGTGGAGTGGGGATCATCCGCCTAAACCGGGTCAACCGCTTCGTTCCTTGGTAAGGAAGCCCTTGCTCTCGGACCGATCGTTCGTTCTGTTTTCTGCGGAATTTTTCTTTGCCGTGAGCGCTCGAATACGAAGTTTCCTTTCTGGGATGGGAGTGGTCTGATCCATTCGCACTTTGTTGGTGATTTGTCTGCAAGTATTTGGTGGTGGTTGGTGGGGGTGTAATTGAGCAGGCATGATCCTTGTCATTTTGTTGGCGACCTGCCGCATGCTCGTGACCAATTTCTGAATTGATTACTATTATTATGCGACGCAATCTGTGGATCGTGGATAAGAAATATGTGTGGCTTGATGTTAATATTTCAGGTGGTGGGTAGCTGATTGGGGGAGTTCAGAACTGGACACTTACAGCTATGTTCTCCTTGTTCTATGGTCTATGGAAGCACGTCTTCAGCAAGACATAGTTCCATGTGCTTATCCTCGGAGTTCATAAGTCTGGCAAGACGGTAATTCTTCTGAAGCTTGTCTACTGTTCCCCCCCCCCCCCCCCCCCCCCCCCCCCCCCCCCCCTCTATAATTCCTTGCAATTCATGGATGCTGGGATTAGGTTGAGCCCATTTCGTATTTATCTGAACCAGGTCTGTGTTAAAACTTAATGCTGAAACATTACTATGCAGACCTTGCTAGAAAAGTTGAAGTCGATCTACTTGAAGGGAGAAGGGCTTCCGCATGATCGTATTGTTCCAACAGTTGGGCTTAATATTGGGCGTATTGAAGATGCGAATGTAAAGCTTGTTTTCTGGGATCTGGGAGGCCAGGTACGATTTTCCCTGCAGAGTTACAGACCAAAAGTTCCTCAATTGAAATCTCTTCGTTGAAACTTCACCATTTGACATTTTTTGTGGTTACTAATGCTTTGGTCAATAGGCTGCCAGTTAATTTAAGTTAGGATTGTGCATGTTGATTCTACATGTCCCTCTTATAATGTCTGGTGATAGAAGTATAGAGACCGTTTCAATTTGCAAACAGAAATGCTTGGATCAGGTACTTAGCAACTTAGTTACTGAAGTCCAGTTTTTACCACATAATCAGCATGCTTACGTAGTTACATGAGGCCCAGTGGTCTGATACTCTGCTATAGTTCTAGAGTATTGAATTGTGTGCTTGTATCCAGAGCAAGTAGTGATGATGTTTTCATGTTGCTCCACACATCAACATGCAATTAAAAAACAACAACAAGGGCTTGTATTTATGGGGGCATTTAGTGATCGTATTCTGATGTTGTTCCACATAGATAATTTTCTCTAAATTTGGAGTATTATAAGCTTGTATCTCAGTGCTGGAGAGATCTTGATCTGCTTCTGTTGTTTGATTCCAATTGGCTGCGAAAAAAAATTTCCTCATTGAGTTCTGTCATCATGTAATAATGTGTATCCTGTCCTCTTAAGAGCATAGGCTTTGATCTGGACCAATACTTTGCCATTATGCTGTTTTTCTTTATTACTCAATGATATATTGTCAATGAATGTAAACAAGAAGCAGGGATCGTCCTCATGCCATAATTTCATGAGCATAGTTCAGATGTTCTTTTTAGTCATTTCGAAGTATTACACTAATTCGATATTTTAACAGCCTGGCCTACGAACAATATGGGAGAAATATTATGAGGAGGCCCATGCTGTAATATATGTTATTGACTCTGCTTCTGCATCATCGTTTGAGGATGCAAAATCTGCTCTAGGTAAGTTGCTTCCAACAACAACAATAACGAAAGCCTTTAAGTCCCAAACAAGTTGGGGTAGGCTAGAGTTGAAACCCAGCAGAAGCAATTAAGGTTCAGGCACGTGAATAACTGTTTTCCAAGCACTCCTATCTAATGCTAAGTCTTTGGGTATATTTCATCCTTTCAAGTCTCCTTTTATTGCCTCTACCCAAGTCAACTTCGGTCTTCCTCTGCCTCTCTTCACGTTACTATCGTGGCTTAGGATTCCACTACGCACCGGTGACTCTGGAGGTCTCCGTTGGACATGTCCAACCCATCTCAACTGGTGTTGTACAAGTTTTTCTTCAATTGGTGCTACCCCTAATCTATCACGTATATCATCGTTCCGAACTCGATCCCTTCTTGTACGACCGCAAATCCAACGCAACATACGCATTTCCGCGAGACTTATCTGTTGAACATGTCATCTTTTCGTAGGCCAACATTCTGCACCATACAACATAGCAGGTCTAATCGTCGTCCTATAAAACTTGCCTTTTAGCTTCTGTGGTATCCTTTTGTCACATAGGACACCAGATGCTTGGCGCCACTTCATCTACCCTGCTTTGATTCTATGGCTAACATCTTCATCAATATCCCCGTCTCTCTATAGCATTGATCCTAAATATCGAAATATATCCTTAATATCTTCCTCCTCCCGAGTAGTAGTGCCGAAGTCACATCTCATATACTCAGTTTTAGTTCTACTGAGTCTAAAACCTTTGGACTACAAAGTCTCCCGCCATAACTCCAGTTTTTGATTCACTCCTGTCCGGCTTTCATCAACTAGCACTACATCGTCCGCGAAAAGCATACACCAAGGGATGTCCCTTTGTATGTCCCTTGTGACCTCATCCATCACTAAGGCAAACAGATAAGGGCTCAAAGCTGACCCTTGATGTAGTCCTATCCTAATCGATAAGTTGCTTCCATTTGTTTATAATCACAAAACTGTCAGTGTACTTTTTTCTGTTACCTGTACTGGCAACTCTAGTATTCCCTCCGTCTGTGAATAGAAGGCGTAACCACTTTTCTGTTTAGTCCGGGAATAGAAGGCGGTCGAGTCTCGGCGCCCGTTCATGCGTGCATGCAACATTTAGTGCTGCGTCGCCAAAATCCTCTGCTCCCACGCCGCATGCAGCTGACCGTTCATCACAGGTCACAGCGCATGCATGCATTTTCTTTCGCGCTGCGGAATAACGAATGGGCTGGCGGTTGCTGCATGCACGCATGCGCGACATCTAGTTAATTAGATGCGGAGCTTCAGCGCTCTCCTAAGAAGGCACATCATTTAACTCGTTTATTGGTCTTTGCGATAAAAGAGTTGCACCTTCTATTCACGGACGGAGGGAGTACATAGTAGTTAGAACTGGTAAACTATGGTTGTTAATTCATTGCTGTAGTGAATGTTAATTTGAACTTTTTATTGCAGAGAAAGTTCTCCGTCATGAAGATCTGCAAGGAGCGCCAATACTCATATTTGCAAACAAGCAGGTTGACATCTACCTGCAGTTATCTTGAATAGTTTATATACTCCGTATAATTTACCTTTTAAAACTCCATGCACTTACTCAATAGTTGATAACTGTGTTTATTGGGTGAAAATAAGTAGTTCTAGAAAATAGTTATCATCCACATGAACTGAATGATAGTTGTAAATTAAACCATGTCATGGTTTATGTAGTTTGATGAGAAGTTAGTTTTGTGAAGCCTAGATCTAGCAAATCAGTATACCAGAAACTGTGGTTATATTCTCTTGGAAACATATAGCAACCTTGCGCTTTTTGACTTCTGGTTATGAGACTTTCTTGAAATTTAATAGTTTTTCTTTATTCTGGAAGTTGTGACGCTTCATAACATGAGGAATGAACTGACAACATTTATCCCTGGAGTGCTGCCCAGTTCTTTTTGGGATATATAAATTCACACGAAAAATCTTCCATTTATCTCATGAATCTTATATTATTCTATGTTTCGTGGCTTATCTGGATTTTTCAACAGGATTCACCAGCAGCTGTCACGGAGGAAGAATTGGCTAGACATCTGCTTCTTAAGGAGTTAGACGAGAGGCCATGCATGTTCCAGGCTGGATCTGCCTTCGATGGGTGAGCAAATCATTTTCCTTCTTGTTCTCAAACTTCTTTACCTAAAACTGAAGCATGGTTAAGTTACGCTATCAGATAGTGGGGAATTTATGTGAGCATTGTAGGATGCGAACAAATAACCAAAAAGTAAGGGTCAACAACTATGCTGCTTAATTCATATTTGTTTGAGATGGATAAATACATAATTAGTTACATATTCAAACTTAACACTTAAAACATTTGTTTCTTCGACCAGAACACACAAGATATATGTTTTTACAGCTCATTCTTCCATTTCAGGACGGGGATCAAACATGGTGTTGACTGGTTGGTGGAGGAAATGGAAAGGAGTAAACGCACTGAGGCACTAAGGGCGCGTACAGAAGCAGCTGGGAAGATTTAACACCTCAATTCAGGCTATATCACCTGTGATTTTCCAGAATGCAAAGCATCTGAGGAGGATGGCTCCTATTAAATCCATGAATAGAGACACTTGTTCGGGTGGAGCCTCGTCTTTTCAGTCAGGCCCCAGGGTGCCCCCAGAAAAGATTTCTTGGTTGAGCTGCTCTTGCAGTTTTGTAGTAGAATGTCCATTGTAGCAATGGCAGGGGTGACCGTTGCTTGGGTTTGTTGACCTGCGTAGCACTTAAGATTGTGTATCTATAAGTTGTAGGGGTTCGTGTTCATGTGATTATGCATGGAGATACTGAGTGACAGCATGGAGCATAAAGATGATTTGTACATTCGTCATGTTCATCGAATGTCATGCGACTTTCATCAAAAGAAAGATACATTGAGATATCAATCACTATAGATGTTCTCCTATCCAAAATCTTGTCACCTCATTGTCCATTTCTTTGATGAGATTTTATTATGATCTGTTTAGAATCCGCTAAATTTCTCAAACAGAATTCTTGAAGCTTTAAATTTCAAACAACTGTTTTTACAATCATCTAATATATTTTGTTCCTATTATATGGTAGAAAAATAGCTTGCATTATTAAATAAATCTGCTGATATATGGAGAAGCGCACAGGGTTCTGCTGTTGCTGTAACTCTGACTTCGACAAAACCTCCCAATGTCCCACAAGTGGCATGAACAAGAACTTCATACATTTCGCAGCAATAAAACACGGACCATTCTTCTGCACATTGCATGAGAACAAAAAAATGATACTACAAATGCGTTCAACTGCGGGAGTGGAGCGGTATGGTGAATTCCACTATAAAGTTACAAATACATGCCACTCTCTGTCCATGATAAAGCTCAAATATTACACAAAAAAAATTGGACTGGAAACAAGTGTACAGATGCGGGTTCCTCATAGACGAGCTACGTAGGAGTTAGCTTGTGTTACATATCGCACCCATCTGTAAGGGTTGTATGCCTTTGACTTCTTTGCTATCTGAAGATACCTGACCTGTAGGAGAGCAATACAGTTCATATTTGATCAGAAACATTCTGCAATAATTTTGCATGCCAATGTTTTTGAGCACTTAAGGCCTTGGAGGATCATAAAAACTACATCTCTAAAAGTGTATAGCACCCTGTAGAGACAGGTTTCAGAAATGCACTAAAGATAATTAATCATGACACAATGATTAGGCAGACAATTTTAATAGTGGAGAATAAAACACTCTAAGGCCTTGTTTGGATGCGCATGTATTCATCTCAATCCACATATGTTGAAGTGGATTGGAGTGAAATTAAACTAAGTTCCATTTCATTCCACTCCAACACATGTGGATTGAAGTGAATACACATGCATCCAAACAAGGCCTAAAGCCCTGTAGTGCCAATAGGAAAAGTACCATACACAGTAGACGGCCTTACCTGCAACTTTGATGCATTGTACATCGGTATAGTGAAATTCATATTCACTGGGCCAGCTTCCTTTGTGATATTTCCTGCGTTTGACAAAGGGGAATGTCATGGCGAGTTTCCTTAACAGGAAATTACATGATGTTGCCAGGTCAGGGTATATAATTAATGCTTCAAACAAAACATGTACCATGTGACTCCTGGGAAAATGTTAGCTTTGCACGAAGCGTGTGCTCAGAACCACCAACAATCTGTAGTGTAAAGTTAAAATTGTTTTAGCAAGCTACAGCAAACTGGTTAGTAATTTTAAGTTAACAATGCAAATGCATATCATCCTATGCAAGATGTACATATCCTTGTTGGCACTTGCCTTCTTGAGATTCCACTCAAGTCTCCTGGATCCTTCCTTGAAATCGGTTGTCTGTCCAACTGCTCCAGCTTCCAACTCAAAACTCGCTCTGCAATGTAATCCATGATGGGGAACTTTAGTTAACCAAAAAAGCATCAGTCAATATTTCAATTTTTTTTAACTTAATAGGAACAAAGATATAACTGTAGTTGACCTCATTGTGTATGATGGCACTGGCATTTGTACTGTGATTGTGTTAGCAGTGGCATTTGCAGAGAAGTCTGCCCTTATTTTCAGTAGAACTTCAGCCTGTGTAGATATAAAAGAATTGTAGTTTCACCAAATTGAATCATAGTTTTCATCAATGCCTAATAGCAAGACAAGCATTCCATACCCTCGATGGTCCAGCTTCTTCAATTAGAGCGGTTACACGGAACGGCGGCTTAAATTCTTGGGTCATCCGGTAGTTCATTACAGCAAATTCTCCATCAGGTGGTATCTATGCAATATGGCAACGCTAAGTTCACTAATTTTGCTGAAGTAATAAACTGTAAATATAGTGCTTGTGTTCTGCCAAAAAAAAAAATAGACAGACAGAGACAGAAAAGCTTATTTGAGTACTTACTAGAGTCAAAGTTCTGTCAATGTCAAAGCTGTCCAGATGTACTGACTCATGGAAGTTGCAATCATCAAGAATGACTGTTCCTCCTCCAGAAGAACTTCTGTAATCTGGCATTAAAAAATGTAATATTGTATGTGATCAGCATTCAAAAATACATCCATGACAATTAGACAGAAATACTAGCATGCTAAAAAAAAGTGAGGTTAAAGTGGTGAGTGGGTTAAAGTTAAAGAATCACTTGTGCAAAAACACTTTGGAATGCAAATAAGTATAGTGACTAGTAACTGCTTAAATTTATGCATTGAATAACTCATCAGCATTATGAGTTCCAGAATGAGTGAAACATTATAAGCTTATCATAGACTGATCTCCAATGTTACAGCAACAGAGCATCATGAAAGACGAACAAGGAGAAATATATTTCTTGTGTCATATCCATACATCATTCAGATTATAGTTTGCCTAAGCTAGTTGTAAGGAAAAGCTAATGACGTACCGTATGAAGATCCAGTTCTTCCAATGCTCAAATCCTCATTGAGAGCAAGACGGATTTCTGGATTACCGGTAAGGTAACTTTTCATTTGAATTGTTCCGTCAATCTCAGATGTAAGTATATAGCCCTGTTAGATGGAAATGAAAAATGAAGTCATGAAATGACTGGCCTATTAGTGCTCCATGAAAAGCAATACTATGAGAGAGCATAACAAGGAAAATAAATGAGGTAACAAAATGAACTGAGCTTTAGTAACTCGAGTGAATTCAGTAGATCTGATGCACCTATTAAGTGGACGAAGATCATATCACAAGATATATAAGATTGAGAAGTAAATGGTCATAACTCATCTCAATGGCCCCCTACCCCATGGATTTGGAGTATCATAGTATAAAAGCAATGCACTAGTGACCGTCATCTTTATTTCAACAACAACAACAACAACAAAGCCTTTAAGTCCCAAACAAGTTGGGGTAGGCTAGAGTTGAAACCCAGCAGAAGCAATCAAGGTTCAGGCACGTGAATAGCATCTTTATTTATTCCAGTTAAAAACAGTGAACACAGAAGCTATTTTAACAGTAGTGATATAAGGAACAAATGGCAAAGAGGGTAGTTTCTGGCAGTAAAGGCAACAACCCAAGAACAAACCAGAATTAGATGATGATATATGAAAAATTATTTTGCAGTGGGCATCATCACTATCTAAAACAGTTAGAACCACAAATTCAGGACATACATAAAGGATTTCATGAAAAGAAAAGGAAAAAAAAAGGAAGAATATCTTGAGATGTTGAAGAGAAAACAATTAGTGACAACAAGGCATGACATAGACCGGTACTTACACTCGAGCTGAATGTCACACTTATTCTCTCAATGATATCAACAAAAATTTCCTCCCTCTTCTTCCCCCCAGGCTCAGTAGCAACCACAGATTTTGTAACAGCAGTACCAGGCATACGCTTTGTGCCTTGCTGCAAAAGACAAGGATGTCAAATGAAACTATGCAATTGCCCAAATAGCATGGGGAACACATGTTCCTCGGTGAAGAAACCCTAATGTTATGTTTCTTGCAGTAATGCGCAGAAATGTTACCATGAACATAGCAGCAGGACCAAGCGGTGGCAGCCTTCCAGCATCAACCATAATGGGTTCATTGAATATGTATGACTTCAGAACCTCAGTAGAGGTTGTTTGTGGGTATCCAAAGTCCTGATAGCACAATTCAACTTGTTAGCAAAAACCATACAGATGTTAACAGAAGATGGTAGTAAGCATTCCCATAAACAGATGAATTATACTAATCACTATGGAAGCCAACAACTTCTTTGTTAAAGATCACACATTAAGCTTTGCTACTGACCTAAAAACCAGGTCACAAAGGATATGAGTTCAGAATGGCATGAGGAAAGATGGTGTAGAGTACTTACAATGACTTCATCAAGCAATTCATACACCAAAATAAAATTCTTCCGCAGTGAATCTTCATTAAGAACGCCGAGATAATCTTTTGTAACACGTGCAATCCTTTGAAGAAGTTCCAAGAGAAGGGAAGGGGAAACATTAACCATTGTGGTTACCACAAAAAATAGTCCGGCGACCTTGACATGAATATAATTAACCCCATCGACATTCTGTCATAGTAAAAAGTAAAAATACTGATTGTCAGATCAAATAGTAAAGCAACGCACCAATAAGCAGATCACAGGTGGAATCACTGTCTTTTCATACACATGAACTGACTACTATTCTTTCAGTTTAATCAAGTATTTTATATGCCAATGTACTGTTTTAAGTCAAAGATTAAAATTTCAAAATGATCCACTGAAGGCTTCATACACAACTGATACAGAGACAATTCAAAATGATTCACTGAAGGCTTCATACACAACTGATACAGAGACAACTGCACATCACACTACAAACCATTTTTCATTGGATAGCAATTTGCTTTCCTTGATAAGCATAGTTCCCGTTAATCCTATACATCTATAGAGTAGCTATTAGTAAAAATGGTCCATTGCAGACTGCACGGTACCTGATAGTAACAGATAATGGGTGGCAGAATAACATGAAATGAAATTACAATTACACACAGCTGAACTTCCGCTGCATGTCCATCCCAATTTCTAAGGTACGGACGCTGCTTATCCGTTTATAAATGCACACATTTCACACAATCAAAGTGCTAGTTCCGATTGAACCACAAGCTTGCAAGCACATCATTCAGCTAACAAGGGGCAAGCATCACAAGTACTGCTAAGTTGTCTACCAATGTTCGTCAAAATTTGCAGTCTGAATAAGAGAGCGGGAGCAACTAACAGAAACGTACGAAGACTGGGGGCGCCTCCTCTGCCTCGTCGTCGTTCCAGAACTTCACCTTCCGGAAGAAGATCTCCGCGCTGCCCTTGGGCACCTCGCCGCGATCTGCACCCAACCCCACAAACGCCCGCAGAAAGCTTCCAACCGAATCAGCTCAGGATCGCAGCGAATAAGAAAAAAACAATTCCGCCCAGATCGGGCGGCGGGGGACGTGACGAGATCCAGATCTTACAGTCGCGGAAGACGATGTGGTCGCCGCGCTGCGACAGCACGAAGAACTGCGAGATCATCCCTCCACGCCGCCGCTTCCGCTGCCACGTCTTCTCTCGGGGCCGCGCGCCCTGGCTGCCCGCTGTAACCTGACGCGACGCAGAAGAACAGCAAGTCAGGAGGAAGACGACGACGTGTGGACGATGACGTGGGAGTGGTAATCTGCAACGTGTTTAAAGGATCGCCGCCGTTGGTCTTCGATCGCACGGCACGGCATGTAGGACAACGTTGCTCCAGTCTGCTGCGATGCCAACCTTATGCTACAGCAGTAATTATTTTTAGTGCAGTTCTTTTTTTTATCCTTATTTTTAGTGCAGTTCTAAGTGAGTAATAATAATATCGATTGCTTGAAGCCTGGATAGTAGTCACGAGTTTTTTAAAATCGTTGATGACATTTTAGACGAGCAAAACGCTAAACCAAACAAGCAGCAAACCACGTCAGTGATTGAATGAGATGTTTAGATGCGGCGTTTCACAATGAAAAGAAATACATGCCTAATTGTACTGACTAAAGAATGCATCATCCAACTACGAAGTGCGAACTCGCAATTGGCATATAACCAAAAAAAAGAAGGAAAATCAGTATTTGCATCTTACAGATAGTTTCAGTTCTTTTTACTCAATGAAGAAAAAAAAGCTTCAACTTTATGCAGAGCTAAAAGGAAACCACTATATCACTTTATTACTAAATTATATTATTCAACTACAAAGTATGAAATAATCTTTCGTCAGCACCGGCCGACATACTACCTGTCAGCCGAATTTCTCTCGACAGTCTAAGATCAAGAAAAAAAAAAGAAGAAGAAAAAAATTACATAATTACATGTACAGGGATCCCAGATCCTTTGAAATGTTGACAGCCCCCACTCTCGCTGAACTTTGGCATGGTTCCTGCTTTTATTCAGCTTGTTTGATGTTTGCATAAATCCACAAAATTCATTGCCATCTTCAAGGCGATAATAATGCCGATGCATTTGTGAGTGCTCAGAGTAGCTCAGTGAGAATATCTTCAGTGTACTTCTGCAAAGCCACTCTTGGGGTTATGTTCATGTATGATGCCTAGTTGGTGGTGGCACATCAGCCAGTAAAGACTTAGCTTCATCATTCGAGTTGGTGGCTCTACACTCAGAACTCAGATATGTCCGGGCAGCAACGTGTATAGACTATGCAACTGTTACCATAGTTGTGCTAGTTGAAAAAATACGGAGACTCGAGGACTTCCTTCATATCGAAGTCTCCCCTCTCCGGCAACGGTGGGAACTTTAATTTAGGGAAAGATTTCTCGAAACTCTCCAACAACTGCATCGAAAATATGTTAGTTAAAAAAATGAGATTTATCAATTTTCAACCAAACAATTGTAAAACAAGATAGACATTGTTCAATCTCTGCTAACAGCTGGGACAAGAGATACATACATTTTCCAAAATAGGTGTACCATAGAGTTCCACAAACTTCTCCCGAAGTATTTTATTCATTGTATCAACATCACATGCATGGGTCCAATATGAATCATGAACTCCTGCATGGATTTAGGAAAAATATCAACAATAACTCACTTTTTTTAGCCATAAATACAACAATAAACTTCTACCATCACATGTTTTACAAAGGGCCTACTAAAACTCTCCAGAACCTATCAAGAAAATGTTATCCTTGAAAATAATGAAAAGCACTAACCTGCAAAATTCAGACCTTGCCTTTTGCAAGCAACAGCAGTCATCATCATATGAGAGCCATCAAGAGAATGCACAAAGTTTGGAGGGAAAGCTGTCCTCTGCCGCTTCACCATAACCTGGTTGATTGATTAATTATTAAGTAATACTCCAACATAAGTACAGTGACCATGGTAGCAAATAGACCACCACAATTCAAATGACCAAACCACTACGATTCATAAGTGTCTCGAGTCTCAGCTACTCGTTTGATTAGCAGCCCATTTTATAGGTAAAAGAAGAGAAATATACAATGATGCATAGTACTAGCCCCTTGCCTCTTAAGTTCCCAGGTATCCAAACAGAAAGCATTGTTATGAAAAGAGAAAGTGATCTCCTACCATTAGCTATTAATGGAACATATCCATGAGACTAAAAATGGCAACAGATCAGGAGCCAACTAAAGCAGCTGGGCGCAACTCAAAAAAGAAATAGGATGAGATACTCCAAAATGCCATTCTCTCTCCCCGTGTGGTCATAACTCTAGCAAAAGAAGAGAGATGAGGTCACAAAATTTAGATGGCCAAGAACAGGTGCTCTTATGTTCCACCTGTGGTTGGAACTTCCACCTAGGTGTACCAGAAGATTTCCAAAGATGAACCCATAAGTTAAACAGTGAGACCTTTCTGATACTAGACAAGCCGCAACTCCATGCCATCACAATGGACATTTCAATCAGCAGCTAGTAACCAATGGCCACTTATTTTAACAAGCCAATGCAAAAAACAGTGTACCTTATCAGTCTCCCGCTGAAGGGTCAAAACCTGCAGTGACGTTTTAATCTACAAGGCAAACATCAATATCAAAGTCAATAACAAGAACATGACTATTTCCTCCCTAGAGTCTCAAAAGAACAGGAGATCAAGAATAAAACAATTCTACTGAAACACCTACAAGATGCTTCCCAAGTTTGCGATATGGTTGCACAACTGGGAGCCCAAGAGGAGTCGTCCATCTCACTGGTTCATTTTCACAAGCAATTACCTGTCATGCAAAAATAGGTTGGCACAGATGTATATCAGGAAAACTCCATTACAAAGAGAACATATGTTGACCTGCAAAGCAGACCACTAACGGACATCAGAGCTGAATGCTAATTGAGAATGATTCGCCTTGAGAAATACAAATCCTCAGACAGGTCGTTTTCATTCATTCAAGTCTTTTAAGCCTAACTACAGTTCACGCCAATTATGGTGCACAGGAGGTTGAGGTCTTTATAGTTTTTTATTTTGCCTCCGTTAATATTAAAGCCAATTATGGTGAAGGGCGGGCCTAGTGCAAGCGGTAGAGTCTTACCGCCTATGACCGGAAGGTCCCGGGTTCGAGTCGCGGTCTCCTCGCATTGCACAGGCGAGGGTAAGGCTTGCCACTGATACCCTTCCCCAGACCCCGCACACAGCGGGAGCTCTCTGCACTGGGTACACCCTTTTAATATTAAAGCCACTCATTTCACTGGTGTATTCTTGGCAAATAAATCATCAGAATACACAGCATGTTAACACAAATAATCAGCAAACATTTAGTCAATGAAAACTTATCTAGGTTTCATATACTGTACTAAATTGTTTATAATAATAAAAAAAAAAGAAACCCCAAAAGATTTCTCACAGCCTTCCACAACTGCAGTTAACCGCAAAAGGTCAGATCTGTATGCCTTGACACACTGAAACTGCCCAAACATGGTTCTAAAATGGATGCAATACTGAACAGTGTAATGAATATGTCAAAAGAGAAATATGATACTATGGCTGGTACCTTGGCACAGTCACCAAGCCAGTTCATGATACCACGGGCAGCTTGAAACATCTCACCAAGTGCTGTAAGAGTAACCTATCAAGGATAAAAAAAAAATGATGATTAGACATATAGAACAGAGAATCTAAACAACTTCACTGGATAGGATCTTCCACCTTAGCAGCATAGCATGATGCACCAAACAGTTCCGCTTCATCAGGAATGACCCCCCTCTCCTTTAGTCTTCTTTTTATTTGTTCACGTGCTCCGACATAGGTGACACCGTACACAGATGTCATCACAGTTTGCTTCACCAATTTTCTATCCACCTGCATTAGATAAATAAGCCATTAAATAAAACTAACAAGTAAACACTAAAACCCGTAACTTTCAATTATTCTCTATGGAGCTAACAAACTTTCTACAGTATACAACTTAATGTAGATCTAATTACAGAATACCCAATTAGGCAGAAGGATTCTACATCAAGTGAAAACTCCCACGGTTCCCAATAAAGAAGTGCCACGCTGCTAATAGATAAATAGATCAGCTGGGTTTTGCATCGATTCCTAAAACGCATTATGAACAATATGGTAATCCTCATTCTTCAGCAACAATAGTTAATCAGTCTGTTAACTGTTCAAACATTTAAAAGGGTGTCCCTTAGGAAATAATTTAGCAAGCATGCAATAATAACAAAAATATTCAATTGCAAATTCATAGAATAAATAAAAAAATCGAAGGGTCCTAGCTGGTTTAGCATGAAGACACCTGTAAATGATATCATGCATCAAGGCTTCAACCTTTAGTGCCTGCCCATATATGTCTTACTTTTTTTATGCGATTTTTTCAACTTTCGACCATCAACTTATCTATCTTATAAGGCAATATGTAGTAACAACTAAAAGTTTATATGAATGCTGATAAAAAAGCAACACCTGATCAACTATCAGACGAGCACGAGTTACATCAGGATCTATAGAAGGATCTATAGAAGGATCTTTTTGTGCATCCATCCTCATAATTTCGACCACCCTGGAGCACAACAGATTCATCATTATGAATACAAAATAATATAACTTAGCTAGTCAATTGTTGCATCAAGATGAAGAAATGAATAGTAAAAAGATACCCAAATAAGGATTTAGATTTAGGGTTTATGATGATTTAGGGCTAGGGTTTAGGGTCCAAGCTCTTAGTAACAGACAACACTGGTAACAAAGACTAAAGAAGCATCACAACAGTCTTACAAAGACATAACATATCAATTTTGAACCCGTGGGATATTTCGTGACGAGACTTCAATAATAATAGTTCACAAATTCTAAAGGTTAAAAGGATATTTTCAGAAAGGAACCCCAGGTGGGTCACCTGGGCACCAGATGACAACAAGACATCATGCTTTGTAGGACATATCACGTAAGGTCACATGAATTGCTAAGATTGACTCACAATCAGGAATAATTTGGATATATCTAGAAAGTAGTAAAAGCAGCTGGTATCTAGTGCCTTGCTGATCCTCACTAATAACTTTGGATGGGGAAATTAAAACAAATTAATTACACCTCAATTGTATTTGGTCCTTTCTTTTTCTAAAGCATTTTATGAAATCAGATGTGGTCACATGATTATTGAGATATGTTGCGGTAAGTGATTCCCAGCACCCATAAAGACCACACAGAACAGATGGGTGAATATGGGAGGATAGACTCATGCAAAATATAGACTGCTACATGTTCCCAAAGCACATCAAGCACTAATATGAACAAGTTACAGACTTACAATTCAAAATATAATTGACACAAAATACATACCTGGTTGCTATTCCAGTGTAAACATCTGCAGGCTTTTCTCCAGCGACTAAGTTGACAGCAATGGCTCCCAACTAGGAAAATTTTAATAAAAAAGGTCACTTAACAAGAAAAATTAGGTAGCCAGTTACCCATAGCAATGACAAAAAAATATCAACGAGAACAACTGAATCTATTCAGGTATGAACTAACCTTATCCCTTCCAAGTGCTGCATAGTGTTGCAGGCCATTACAAGAGCCATCCTAAAATATTAAAAAAAGTTAATGGAAATTTCAAATTGGGTTACATTTCCTGGATCAACATTTCAAAGATAAAACATATATTGAGTGGGTCCCTACAGTGATATTTTACATCTGGAAAAAATTATCTCCAACTATATTTGCTCTTCAGAAAATTGAGAAGGAAAATGTTGCTCGAACAGAATATAAATACCTGGTGCACAGGAATATGTGAGATTGTTGTTTCTGGAGATGAGCTTCTTAAAGCTTCAGTGAGATTCATGCATACTGCCAGGCACTGGAATGGATCTTCAGCACCAAGCCACCATCGTTTGCCTTCTAAAGGCCTATCAGCAGAATCAAATATTTCCTCCAAATGATTCTCAGTAAATGCCATCCGGCCATCATATGACAACTTATCAACACCACCAGCATACAAATTTGCTAGGTGTATCTTCAGCCAACGCAAGCCTGACTTGCCAAGTGGCCGACCTTCAGCAAACTCTAGAATCCCTCGACAAAGATCTGAACCCAAGTGGTTCAGGTAAGGATGCATTGGATAAGCCCGACCTCTAAAATCAACGTTGTGTGGATAGTAAAATCCCTCTTCATCCTTCATTTTTCTAGCAACCTGTAATGAATATGTACGCATTAGATGAAATGAAACAGTAAAAGATCGAATAAACTGTGGCACCACAATGGATAGCAAGACCCCTTAGACTCTTACAGCAAGTTTGAGTTCAACATCACATCTCTGAGAATGCCTTTCACTGTTCTCCTTCTTGACTGACTTCAAGTGCCACTTCCAGTTCTTTAGCAAGGTTTCATCTTCAGTGTCAGGCTTCTCCGGTAAGGGAACCTGAGTATATGAAACAGTTCAGTTTAGATCCATACTAGAGTTTACCACCATCAAATCAGGCCATAAAACAATTTTATGAGAAAACAAATGACAACTCACATCAGTACGATCAACCAAGTCAGCAAGTCGGCCACCACTTGACCATATTCTGTCAACAATGCTAAGAACTCTTTTGTTAACTCTCCACTTCGTGCTCCCAAGAGTATTCAAGGCCTGAAATCAACAGGACATCAAGCAATGAAATTTGAGGTACACATGTTCTTGCATAAAGGGCGTACCCAGTGCAGAGAGCTCCCGCTCTGTGCGGGGTCTAGGGAAGGGTGTCAGTGGCAAGCCTTACCCTCGCCTGTGCAATGCGAGAAGACTGCGACTCGAACCCGGGACCTTCCGGTCACAGGCGGTAAGACACATGTTCTTGCATAAATTATTGAATTTAATGTACCAAATGGTTCACGCAAATTGTTACTTTGAGGTGGGCAATACAATTCAGAGCCCCCTCAAGTCTAGCTCTACCATCCCATGACGTGGACTCAAAATCCCATAGTTGTTACAGATAAAAGAATTTAAGAAGGTATGCTATAAAAGATTATTCATCGAATATGCATGTCAGAAACCAAAAAAAAAAAAGAGCTACCTCAAAAACAGATTGCATCTGTTCCCTTGGAGCCCTTTTAACAGCCTCCCTCTGTTGTCTAGCACCATGGGTACGCATTACATATGATGGTAAAAAGAGGTGTGCTCCCTTGTCATATCTGTAAAAAGTTTTAGGGGTACCAAACAATTAGTTGACAGATTAACATTGCAAAAACTATAAGCATTATGTTACTAAAAATATAGGAATAACTTCAATACTTATCCAGAAATGCAAAGTGATAAAAGTAATAGTCTGATCAAACAGAATCTATTAGTATAAACAAGGACCAGACGCTGAACTAATATAAAGGTGGCTACATTATGTAAGTAATAATACCAGAAGAAAAGCCAAAGTTCCAAACCATAAGTGCTGTCCAATTTGTAAGATGCATCATATGACAACCAATGAAGAAAATAGGCAACAAATACAGACCCTGTCCAACAGATTGGGGGAATCAACATAGGCATGTACGGAATGACCATGTGCTTTGCCTGTTCAAGAGAACATGCCCAGGTAACCAAGGAATGCAAAATTAGGAGAAAAGCATTCCAGTATAAATCAAGATTTGTGTAAGAGGGTCAACTAACTGTTCTATCCAAGCCTTGCTGGACCAGTGGATCACACTTGATCACACCATATCTGCGACTATTCTTCCTGTTAAATTAAAAATAGATGATAATATAGGTTAGGTAAAATAACAAACTACATTTAGGGGAAAAATATTAAGCTAGTTATCTTTACAACTTAGCTGGCTATATATTTGTCAGTACAGCTCTGAAATCGCATGCGAAGTAGTTCAAATTAGCATATCGCCAGCATTTAGCTGCAGGATGTCCTAATGTATAATGATCTTTAATTGCCTTTCAGCACATGTATGCTATGTATATAGTTTCTAAAAAGTGACAAAATATTTTAATAAATAGTCAGTACAGCTCTGAAATTGCATGGGAAGTAGTTCAAATTAGCATATGGCCAGCATTTAGCTGCAGGATGTCCTAATGTATAATGATCTTTAATTGCCTTTCAGCACATGTATGCTATGTATATAGTTTCTAAAAAGTGACAAAATAGTTTAATAAATAGCACATGGAAGTATACATGCAATTAAATAAACCTTCAGCTTTTCCCTATAGTTGTCTAATCAAAGCGTTTCCCAGCTAATAAAACCTGGGAGTTAATCCAACGGCAGAAATTTTTTAGATGGCCTATGGATGGACCATCAAGAATCAATTTTGTAGTAAAGGAAGGAAAGGTAACACTATTACTGTTGTTCTTTTGCCATTGTTCTCATTTCGTGTCTGAAAGCAGGACGGATGTCAGGCAGACCATCTGATGACTGGCTTGCAGGTGGTTGTATATGTGCTGTTTCCATAAAGAGCTCAATCAAACGACTACCGACCTGTAGAACAGCAAAGGATAATAGGAAATGTCAAAAGTCGAAATAGGCGCTGGGCGGAAAACAACACAAAGTCAAATATCTAACATAAGATTCAGACTTTTGCTTGAGCATCTTGACCCCATGGCCTGGAATTATCTTGATTCTTCACTATCTTCCTTACTTGCCGTAACTTTTGCTTTTTCATTAGGTCAGTGACTTTCTTTCTTAGACGCTGTTGTTCTTTGGCAATGTCTGTGTCACCAGCAGCTTCTTCTTCCTTTTCCATTTCTTTGTTGCTTTTTTTCCTTGTCTTCTCCAGAAATCTGTTTATTCGAACCTAGTGAAAGATGAAAAAAACAATATGCCATGGTTTATTAGCATCTGATACCATGACACAAAATATTGTCACTGAAATGGGTTATGCGTTAAAGAGTTGACACCAAACTATAAATTTATTCAAACCAAATAAAATGTAATAACAAGGTAAAAAATATGAGAAATACATAATATTTATGGCACCTTCAAAGACATAGGGCACTGGTTAGAAATTCATACTTAGACGACTGAGTTCAGACAGAGAACATGAAATTAATAAAATTGCTACAAACTTAACAGGTTGGGTTCAAACAGAGAATATGAAATTGCCAGATTACCAAACGCACCATTGAATTACTGCCGTACCAATATAAAAATAATAGTTCCTACCCTTAAATTACTCCAAGAAGTTAAATTTTATATTTAATAAGGGATTGTCTGTCAATTATGATTGACAAAGTTCATCTATGGCAGATATAAACATTCTTTGGCTAAAATAATATTACTCTTTTTTTTTGCTTTGCAATGATGCCAAACCATAGATTACTTCCATGATGAAAGAAAAATAGTTCACTGAGAGAAGAACAGATATCTTATTAGCTCCCCGTTTAGAGTTATTTGGTCTACAAATTCGTTATATTAAACTCCACCGATGTTCATGGACTTCACATTACTAACAAGTAACAACAAGAAGCGTCAATTCCCCGAGTCAAGAAGCACCCTCCAAGCAACAATTCACACACCTCGTGCTCAATGGCCTCGCCAATCTGGCACGCGGCCTGGATGACTCGAACACTGCCGTCCCCACTGCCCGTCATGAGCAACCCCATGAGCTTGTGCATGGTGATGACAGCCATCATGTCCGCTGGGAGCATGTTGAAAAAGGGGCCGTGCGAGGCCCGGGACCCGGGGTCTGCCACAAGCTCTTGCTCAGCGGCGATCTGGTCCCGCAGCGGCTCGAACCAACCAAGAAAGAGCGACTTGATGTAGGGCAGATTGGGGGCGAGCTTCTGCTCGCACATGTCCGCGAGAAGCTCACGGTACTCCTTGGCGGCCTGCTCCCACGCCTCCGTCTCGACGCGGATCTGCCGCCGGCGAAGGGAGGTGTACCTGTGGTACGTCATCCCGTGCTCCGCCGCCATCACTTCCACATGCCGCCCGCGCCCACTTCTCCTATGCCGGCCACGGTGCTTCTGCCCGGGTGCCTGCCGCTCCTCTGCCGCCGACTGAGGTTGAGGCAGATTCTGACTCGGCTGCGCCCGGACGATCTCCTCTATCGCGTGGTGCAGCTCCTCGGCATCCTCCGAGGACACAGCCTCCGCGGCGGAGGAGGAGGCGAACCACCGCGGCTCGTGGTGCCACGGGGGCAAGCGTGACGGCGGAACGAGACCGGAGGCCGTAGTGGGGAGATGGCGCTCGAGAGGAGGAGCGTGCGTGGCGGCGGCGCGCTGGAGTGGGGAGGAGGAGAGGAGGGCGGAGGCGAGGCGGCGGGTGGGGAGGCGGCGCCACATGACGGGCGGCGCTGCTAGGGTTGAGGGTTTAGAGACTTTTCCCAAGCCATTATAAAAGTTTCTAATTTCTTCTCTGTCATAGAAATTTTGGCGGCCCCTCCTCAGTCTCTCGCGCAAAGTTTTCTGATCCTGTGTGCCACTTCCATGAGGTCAGAGTATGACGGCCGGTAATGGAGGGATACGATGACCGTTTTACCCCTGTGTCCACTTAAGTCCCACGAAACCACAGTCTGTCATTCCTCGTCTCTTCCTCATTTCTCGTCTCTCTCTCGAGCTCCTCTCTCTCTCTCTCAAAACCCTAGCCGAAGGAACCGAGGCGACGGCGAGAAGAGACGGCCATGACCAAGCACACATGAGAAGGGGGTCTAATGGGGTAGGGATCAAGAGGTTGACCCACTGGATCCAAGGCCACGTGCAGCAAGGGCCTTGGTTGAGGGTGACCGCTAGATCCAACCAAGATGGCGGCGAGAAGAGGCGGCGGTGACCAAGCAGACCTGCACGCGTGAGGAGGGGGTTTCATGGGATAGGGATCAAGAGATTGACCCACTGGATCCAAGGCCGCGTGCAGCAGGGGCCTTGGTTGAGGGTGACCGTGAGATCTAGAGAGTCGCCATGGTGGAGCCGGAGGTGCGCTCGACGTGGCTTTCAGACAGGTAAGTTGTTGTCTTCTTCTCTTGTCCTCCATTGTCATGCACTTAGCCTAATTGTAGGTGCTTAGTTTGTTGCCGTAGATCTGCCTTAATCGATGGGTGTTCGTATGTAGGATGGACCCCAAAACAAGCTACAGATTAGAAATAAGGATCGTTGCGACAAATTCTCGATGCCGTTGGTTTAGCATAAGCACAGTTGTAGATGTTGACACAACAAATTTCAAGGATTTGGTCGAAGACATTGTGGATAAGTACCCTTGTGGTTATGGTGACATTGTTGACATGTTCTACTACTGTGGTAAAACCAAGTCCAACATCAAAGTCAACAGTGACCATGATTTAGTTGCTATGTTTTCCAAAAATGCTAGTGTCAAGACATGCTTGTTGACCTTTGCTTACCATCCTATGGGTACTGATACACCAGTCATTCCACTATGGCATGATTTAGCTTAAATGCCTAACTTCTCTATGCAAGCATGTAACCTAGCTGAGCCTACACCAACACCAACCCAAACACAAGCTTCCACTCAAACACAAGCTTCCTCTCAAACGACAACAACCACTGATGATGACAACTACCTAAACAATCCTAAGCCACAGAATGAGCACGTGGGTGTGGATGAGGAGGGCATGTACATAGAATTAGAGCTACGGACCAAGGGTACTGATGCATTTGAGAAGGATGTACCTATTTCTGACTCTGAATGGGAATCTAGTTTTGATGATGATGATGATGATGACTATGAGGAGGATGAGGCTGATGAAATGGTCAAAGATAAAGTTCCACTTAGTAATCCTAAAATAGTGTATGACAAAAATGACCCACCAATGACAGTAGGCAATATCTATGAAAATATGTCTTTGTTTTAAGTTGCCTTTGGCTACACATGCAATCAGAAATGAGTTTGAGTTTAACGTAGAGAAGAGTGATCCAGGGAGGTATAGGGTCTACTGCAGTGCCAAAATTGATGGATGTAGGTGGAGGATTCTTGCATCTACAGGTACAGACAAGACAACAGTGAAGGTAACTCTTGCCATCTTGCTTTTTTTGTTGATTTACTTATAATTGGTGTGACATATTTGCAGGTGAAGAAGAACCCATATCCTCATGAGTGTCAGAGCACAAGAAGAGGTGGTAAAGTGAAGTATGCAACCAAGTTTTGGGTTTGTGAAAAGGTGAAGGACTGGGTATTTGAGGATCCTAGGGTGTCAGCTATGGAGCTACAGAAGAGGATCAAGGATAAATTCAAGGTGGTTGTGCCTTACAAGAGAGTATATAATGGTAAGGAACTAACTCACAACCAATTATTTGGAGATTGGAGGTCCAGTTTTGACAATCTGTATAGATTCAAGTTGCAAATTGAGGAATCTTGTCCCAGTAGCTTTGCAGTTATTGATCATCATACCATTAATAACAAGATTAGGTTTAATAGACTGTTATTTGCCATGAAGCCATGTATTGATGGGTTTCTTCAAGGTTGTAGGGCATACTTGTCAGTTGATAGTACATTTCTCAAGGGCAAGTTTAGAGGTCAACTATGTGTAGCCTGTGCAGTAGATGGGCACAACTGGATGTATCCAGTTTGCAGTTGGAGTCATAGATTCAGAAACAAATGAGAATTGGATATGGTTCATGGAGAGACTGAGAGATGTTATAGGGAGTCCACCAGGTCTGACCTTCTGTACTGATTGTGGTCAAGCAGTGAGCAAGGGCCTTGGTTGAGGGTGACCGCCAGATCCAACCAAGGTGGCGGTGAGAAGAGGCGGCGGTGACCAAGCAGACCTGCACACGTGAGAAGGGGGTTTCATGGGATAGGGATCAAGAGGTTGACCCACTGGATCCAAGGCCGCGTGCAGCAGGGGCCTTGGTTGAGGGTGACCGTGAGATCTAGAGAGTCGCCATGGTGGAGCCGAAGGTGCGCCCGACGTGGCTTTCAGACAGGTAAGTTGTTGTCTTCTTCTCTTGTCCTCCATTGTCATGCACTTAGCCTAATTGTAGGTGCTTAGTTTGTTGCCGTAGATCTGCCTTAATCGATGGGTGTTCGTATGTAGGATGGACCCCAAAACAAGCTACAGATTAGAAATAAGGATCGTTGCGACAAATTCTCGATGCCGTTGGTTTAGCATAAGCACAGTTGTAGATGTTGACACAACAAATTTCAAGGATTTGGTCGAAGACATTGTGGATAAGTACCCTTGTGGTTATGGTGACATTGTTGACATGTTCTACTACTGTGGTAAAACCAAGTCCAATATCAAAGTCAACAGTGACCATGATTTAGTTGCTATGTTTTCCAAAAATGCTAGTGTCAAGACCTGCTTGTTGACCTTTGCTTACCATCCTATGGGTACTGATACACCAGTCATTCCACTATGGCATGATTTAGCTTAAATGCCTAACTTCTCTATGCAAGCATGTAACCTAGCTGAGCCTACACCAACACCAACCCAAACACAAGCTTCCACTCAAACACAAGCTTCCTCTCAAACGGCAACAACCACTGATGATGACAACTACCTAAACAATCCTAAGCCACAGAATGAGCACGTGGGTGTGGATGAGGAGGGCATGTACATAGAATTAGAGCTACGGACCAAGGGTATTGATGCATTTGAGAAGGATGTACCTATTTTTGACTCTGAATGGGAATCTAGTTTTGATGATGATGATGATGACTATGAGGAGGATGAGGCTGATGAAATGGTTAAAGATAAAGTTCCACTTAGTAATCCTAAAATAGTGTATGACAAAAATGACCCACCAATGACAGTAGGCAGTATCTATGAAAATATGTCTTTGTTTTAAGTTGCCTTTGGCTACACATGCAATCAGAAATGAGTTTGAGTTTAACGTAGAGAAGAGTGATCCAGGGAGGTATAGGGTCTACTGCAGTGCCAAAATTGATGGATGTAGGTGGAGGATTCTTGCATCTACAGGTACAGACAAGACAACAGTGAAGGTAACTCTTGCCATCTTGCTTTTTTTTGTTGATTTACTTATAATTGGTGTGACATATTTGCAGGTGAAGAAGAACCCATATCCTCATGAGTGTCAGAGCACAAGAAGAGGTGGTAAAGTGAAGTATGCAACCAAGTTTTGGGTTTGTGAAAAGGTGAAGGACTGGGTATTTGAGGATCCTAGGGTGTCAGCTATGGAGCTACAGAAGAGGATCAAGGATAAATTCAAGGTGGTTGTGCCTTACAAGAGAGTATATAATGGTAAGGAACTAACTCACAACCAATTATTTGGAGATTGGAGGTCCAGTTTTGACAATCTGTATAGATTCAAGTTGCAAATTGAGGAATCTTGTCCCAGTAGCTTTGCAGTTATTGATCATCATACCATTAATAACAAGATTAGGTTTAATAGACTGTTATTTGCCATGAAGCCATGTATTGATGGGTTTCTTCAAGGTTGTAGGGCATACTTGTCAGTTGATAGTACATTTCTCAAGGGCAAGTTTAGAGATCAACTGTGTGTAGCCTGTGCAGTAGATGGGCACAACTGGATGTATCCAGTTTGCAGTTGGAGTCATAGATTCAGAAACAAATGAGAATTGGATATGGTTTATGGAGAGACTGAGAGATTTTATAGGGAGTCCACCAGGTCTGACCTTCTGTACTGATTGTGGTCAAGCAGTGATGGCCGGTGTGAGTGAGGTATTTCCTAATGCAGAGCACAGAGAGTGTATGTGGCATCTTGTTCAAAAATTTAAGAAAAGGTTCCATGGACAAGTGTTTGATGATCATTTGTGAGCATCATCTTACAGTTGGAACTCATACCTTTTTGAGAAACACTGGTCAGCAATGGCAGCAGCTAAGCCAGCAGCTATGGTTTATCTACAACAGAACCATAAGAAGCTATGGACCAGAAGTCAATTTGGAGTCACATGTAAGATAGATTGTCACAAATAATTTAGCTGAAAGCTTCAACAACTGGATCAAAGGTGAAAAAAACAGGCATTTGGATGACTTGCTTGATACAATCAGACAAGTTATTAATCAAATGGAACCACAGAAGGAAGATTGCAAGGCAGATGCAGGGCAAGATACTTCCACACATTGTGGACAAGCTGAAGGAGCAAAGCAAGAACCTAGATATTGATGTCATAACTAACGGCGATGTCAACACTGCTGACGATATCAACACAATTGAGAACAAAGGGAGACTCAAGACAGCAGTGAATAAGAAAAGGAAGCTTGACAGTCCTGCTATGAATACAAGAGCCAAGGTATCTACAACTCTAGATAGTCCTGCTATGGGTACCAGAAGCAAAAGGAAGCTCGACATTTAGTTGTTGTCTGTGGGATGACTCAAAACTCCAGATATTTTGTAACTCATGTAGAACTTGCATTTTGTAAGACCAAAACAGTGGTATGTGCATGACCAAAACAAGATCTCCCAAAACAATGGTCTGGTCTATTGCATGACCAAAACAATGGTCTGGTCTACTGGTTTGTGAAATGCTGTTATGGTTTGTGAAATTTTCGTAACTGGTTTGTCAAATTTGTTGTTCTGGTTTCTCTTTCTAAATCCGTGTAACTGGTTTGTTAAATTTGTGGCGTCAAGGGCAAGTGCAAAATTCTGCTCCTGACGCCTGGACATAGGGGTAAAACGGTCATCGTATCCCTCTGTTACCGGTCGTCATGCTCTAACCTCACGGAAGTGGCATACGGTACCAGAAAACTTTGCGCGAGGGACTGAGGAGGGGCAGCCAAAATTTTTGTGGTAGAGAAGGAATTAGAAACTTTTATAATGGCTTGTAGGGAAAAGTCTCGAGGGTTTAGGGCCGGAAGCGGGGAGTTTCTATGCGGCCGCCGAAGCCTCGCTCGAAGTGCAGGTGGTTGGGCTGCAGGCCCCATCAGTCGGAATGACGGCGAGAGAGGCTGGGTTGTGGGTAGTCAAAGCAACGTACGGCCGCGATGGACGCTAGCGAAATAAGGAACGGGCAGGATTGTCTGGCTGTGTTTGGCATAGCTCCTAGGGGTTCCGGCTCCTCTGCGAAATCACTGTAGCAGTAGCACGGAGCCGTTTTGGATTTTGAGGCAGAAAATGAACTGAGAAGAGGAGGAGCCGGTGGACCCACGATTCCGAGCTTCTCTGGCTCCGTGCTACAGTAATGCTACAGTGATACTGCGTTTTATGTACCATTTTCTTTTGAGTTCCTCCATTTCTCACACATGTATTGATATTGCAGTTTTATGTACCATCTTCTTTTATGCACAAATTCTCCACACACAAACTCCCATGCCACGAATTTTGGACTTTCTGCTGTCATTTTCCAGTCCAGAGATCCAATTTCCAAACATGCCTGAATTTGTAGTAAATACTCTTTATCACACCATATGCATACAGAAGCGGCAAATCGCTGTATGTGCCTATGTGGCAAAACATATTTTCTCTTCCGTACAAATGGGTCGAGTACACCTGTACCACATCAATCAATATCTACTAGATCGACAAGCAGTCGTGCAGGACACGGAGCGACTGAGAACCGATGGAACCTGAACTTTTTGCATATGAATCATGGTTGATGGCTCAGAGAGGAGCTTGGTGAGCTCCAGGCTTTCTTGGTCTCCTCTTTGAGCGTCTCATACAGCTCCTGAGCCACACTTAGGAGGAAATGGTCCGCACCATGGCATGCCACTAGGGAGACAGACACTGGAACACCATGGCGCACTCCCAGTGGAATGCTCAGCTGCAGCCATGCCCAGCATAAATACCAATTAACACAGCAACATTAATTAATGTATCTGAATTCCATTCGAGGTTCAGCAGCTTTATACCTGGCAAAACCCAGATAGTCCGGCGATCGACAGCAATGAAAATGCTCTTGCGCGGAAGTTTTCTAATGCAACAACCTCCATGCGCAGCTTTGGTGGAGAACCAGGAACTGTCGGTATCGCAAGGATCCCATCATCCTGCGGATGAGGGACAAGCCAATAACAACACATTATGCATTTGTTTGTGATTTACAAATGCAGTTGGTACAGAGGAATTCCCTGTGTTACCTTGACAAGAGCAGATAGCGCCAACTTGAATTCAGTCTTCAGAACATGAAAATCCTCCATGGGTTCATCTTCTGATGCAATGGCTTCATACACCCGCTCTCGGATGCCAGGGCCTAGGTTAGGCTTTACAGTGTTGACCCACTCTGCATGGTTAGCTTTGAATTCAGACCTGAAAAGGATATTCAGGTTTTAATTTCCTCATCCAAGATAGGTAGCTCAAGGAGCTGAGTGCAGAACTTCATGTTGATTAACAATCTATAAACTGTTGGCCAAGGCCAAACTATACCACTTCAGGTCCATTTATATGAATTACTCCCTCCAGTGATAGAAGAATGCTCCCAAAGTGTAGATGTGGATATCGTACTGTGATATTGGAGAGTGTGTTTTATGGACAATAAGGTGGGAAAGCATATCTTTATGACCTTTTTATTTTAATATTTTGGGAATAATAAATTATATAGTCAATATTACACAGTATTTAGTATTATTGCCCTGCTACTACATAGTTTGAATAAGTTGTAAGTGAAACCTTTGGAGGCATCGCATGACATATGAAATAACAGATAGAGCAGGAACAGATGGTGCTTTGCTTCTGGAGAAGTCGCTAATGAATTTCTCAACAGTCGGAACATTGCTAGAGACGAACTCACCAAGGTTCCTATTGTCTACTGCATCATCTGTGACAATAAAGGCATCCACAGCAGATAAGATTTATATTTTAGGGAAAGCAGCATAATATTAAGGTTAAAGCTATGAGTCCATAGTATTACTTACTACCAAATCTCTTAGCTACTGATGCATTAAGAATCTGATATGTGTGGTCATTCAAAGAGCCTAAGATTTCAAAACAGTCTTTAGGAATCGTAAAATGAGTTGGTCGCTTGATAGTGTTGTCAGCAGGTATCGGCAACAACACGTTGCTTACACGAGATAACGTAGATAAATCTCTAGCAAACCACCCTGTAAAATGCAATATGAATATCAGCATTAGTCTTAACACCAACAGCAAATACAACATACTTATTTTCCAAATAAGTAAGTAAAAAGTAGTACAATAGGTGTGATTCAATTTCGTAATTCATACAGGAGCAGCCAGCAATAGGACATGAAAGTTGAAAGCGATGAATCTACGAGGGGAAAAAAAGAGAGAAATATTTACCCACCAACAGTGTCAAACATCTGTGACATTGGAATGACATTCTCTGTCGAAACCAATCCATGGGAAGGCCTGAGTCCAAATATGCCACAATAGGCAGCAGGTACCCTCACACTACCTCCAGTGTCAGTGCCTACATTAGACAAGGGGGAATGAAATGATAGGCAAATCAATTTGCTGCTAGCCTGTGATTGAGAATATAATCAGGAATTTAGAGGAACCAGGACAAGGGCTGGTGCAGGGACTGCTGACCCAGAGCGAAGTCGACGAGTTTTGCGCCAACTGCAACAGCTGATCCACTTGAGGACCCTCCAGGAACTCTATCGGGAGCGCACGGATTAGTCGGCGTGCCGTAGTGCGCGTTCTCCCCATTTATGCTGTGAAAGTTGAAGTGAATGTCAGTGGCCTCGTCAGCTTGATGCAATTGCAGTCAAGATATATATGATGCTACAAACGAAGTCAGACGAGTATCAGGTGGAGGCATGGGCATGGCGTCACCTGTAGGCCATCTCATCCATGACGGTCTTGCCGATGCTGATGGCGCCGGCGGCCAGCGTCGCCAGGACGACGGGGGAGGTGGCGCCGGCGGGGGCATGCGTCCTCGCCCAGTCCGGGTTGCCGAACCCAGTGACACGGCCGCTGATGTCGAAGCTGGAGAAGAAGAGAATAAATAAGCACGCCTTCAGCAATTGAGGATAAAATTCTAAACGAAAACTTGATCAAATTATCGGGGGAGGAGAAGGGGACACTTGCTCACATGTCTTTGATAGCAAAGGTGAGGCCGTGAAGCGGGAGCTGCTGCTGAGATTGCGAAGGCAGCAGCTCGAATTTCTCCATGAAGGCGCCGTAGTCGCCGCCCTCCAACCCCATCGCCATGCCTTCCCAGTTCCCGTCGGCCGTCGCTCTTACCGTTCCGTCTCTCAACCCAAGCAGTGTAGCAGAATGATATCAGGATGATTCTGCTGCGTCATCATCACCGAGGTGGCGTTTGGATTAGGGGAATGAGAGGTGGGGTGGGACAGGGAACCGATCAGGGAAATGGGAAATACTGGAGATAATCTTATCCCGTGTTTGGAGGGGAATGGGAAATGGAGGAAGAGGAATGGGAGATGAGAGACTCTTTTCCGATGTTTTAAACCCAACGGCAGGGTTACGTATACTAGTGTCGGTGTTTTTGACCGACGAGCCCTCAACCAACTAGTGAAAGTGTACTGCGTGTCCCTAATCCCGGAGGGTGATGTAAAGAAATACAGGGTTTATACTGGTTCAGGCAATAGGTGCCCTACGTCCAGTCTGAGAGAGCGATCTTGTATTCCTTGCACCGAGGTGCTTGTAGTAGGGGTTTACAAGCTGGGCGAGAGAGTGAGCCAGTCCCAGGTCTCTACGTGGAGCGGTGTGGATTGCTTGAGATGTTGATCTCTTGCAGTGAGGGAGCATGCGTATTACAGAGTGTTGCGCGTTGCTTGCGCGTGTGTCTGTCTGAGTGATGTCTCCGCCTGTGTGTGCGTCCAGCGGCGAAGCTACGTCATGGGTTGTGGGTGTGGCTGCACCCATAGAAAAACGAAAATCCAATACTATATTCAAAATTTTACCATGTTTGCAACCCAAATTCAAGTATCTATCTAACAAGCGCACCACCCTTTGATTCGCTCTAGCTTCGCCACTGTGTGCGTCCGTGTTTCGTGAGTTCGTCTGTGCGTGTCTAGAAATGACACCGGTCACTCCCTTTTATAGTCGAAGGGGGAGACAGGGGCGATACATGTGTACGCTGCGTGGCGTTTTGTGAGCGGAGGCGGTGTGTCCGTGCCCTGTAGCTTGTCACTGTGACGACATGGTCGATGGAGCGATCTTGTCCTTGGTGTACTGGAGCGACGCGCCGGTCATGCCCGATCCTGTGCAACGTGGGAGCTCCTGTGATGGCCTGACGCAGGGCATGGCGCATACTGTGAACGACGTGCCGGTCGCTATATGTTGACAACGTAGAGAGCCGAGGCCTAATCGGTGCCGAGGCTAAACCATCGTGGGGGCTTGGCGGACGCGAATCCCGAGGCTGTCGAGACCCCGAAGCGGATGGCCGAGGCTCGGAGGGAGCAGTTGGTCATGTACACTGATTTCGATGCTATAGGGACCCGGACATGACTCTCCACGCCACGCTGTCCTCGGAGCAGGTGGGGTTAGGCAACACAGTGCAGCACGGGCGTCGGTCGTGGGCACAGCGCCGAGCACAGCGGCCGATAACCCCTGCCCTGTCCTGTCTCAGATGGCATGGTATCGATGTGACTCCCATCTCGTCGGTCACTCCGCTGTGTTGAGCCATCGTTCGACTGATGTTGCGGGAGTGGTTGGCCGCGTTGGTTGGACGTGACGTCCTGTCAGAGAAATCGGTCAAGGCGGAGGCGATGGGGTTGTTGCCGAGCCGGCCTCGAGCGAGGCGGAGAATCAGCACCTCATCTAAGGCCTCACGGGCGGGGCCTTAGGTGAGTCGGAGAATTGGTACCCCGTCCGAGGCCTTACGTGTGGGGCCTTGAGCGAGACGGAGAATCGGTACCCCATCCGAGGCCTTACGTGTGGGGCCTCGAGCGAGACGGAGAATCGGTACCCCATCCAAGACCTTACATGCGGGGCCTCAAGCGAGACAGAGAATCGGTACCCCGTCCAAGGCCTCATGGTTTTATTTTGGGCCGAGCCCGCTTCGGGTGGGCCTGGATTTTATTCGAGGTGGGCCGAGCGGCCCAGCTGAGCCTCGGATAAGGTGGGGGTTTACCGGTGGTTGTCTCTTAGCTTTGATTTTTACAGGGTCTAAGCGATTTTTTCGGTTTTTGCTTAGAGGACCCCTTTTTATGGTACCCGACAGCAGCCCCCGAGCCTTGGGGAGAGCGTGAGCGCTCTTCCCGAGGTTTTGACGAGACTTGGCTTGTGGCAGCTCCTGGCGGGAAGGTGTTTCGTACTCGAGGCCTCGGTGGGTGCGCGTGAGCGCACCCGCTGGGTGTAGCCTCCGAGGCCCTGGAGGAATGGATTTATTCCTCTAGGGGCTTTTCACGTGTTTGAGCGAGGGGTTTTATCGCGTTTGCCGATCCCACGAGTGTGAGTTCGGGTCGCTGGGTCTCGGCTTGGTTGCAGGAAGAGCCCCTGAGCCTCTGCGCGGAGCAAGAGGGCGATCAGGAGTTTCCCTGTCTTTTTGTGCAGCCCTTACGCATCCTTTTCATTTAGAAAGAGGGGTGGAGTATGCCAGGCTACCCTCAGTGGGCGCGAGCAGTGACACCTCTGGTGATCTGTTATTGGGTAAGTCCAAGTGGAGGCTCGTGCCCTATTCGATAGGGGTCGGCAAGTGGTCCAGAGACACACTCCAAAAGTACCAGAGGGCTTCTCTAGTGGGTCCCAGGGCCATTCGATTGGCCCCGAGGGCTCGGTGCCTCCCTGTGGTGGGATCCCATTCAGAGACCTCCCTACTGGTCTCGGACATGACTTAAGTCATCCTGAGCAATCGCTTGCTCAGGCCTCGGCCATGTACAGGCTCACCCATAGTCATCCCTAACTCTGTTGTCCTGGGGCAACTGTCGAAACCCTCGGGGGCCCAGCCTTTGAACCCCTGGATCGTAACAAGCTCGGTGCCCTTTATTGCGTTTTGCCGAGCCCCCGAGTGTGAGTTCGGGTTGCCGGGCCTCGGCGTATATGCAGGGAGAGCCCCCGAGCCTCTGTGTAGAGCAAGAGGGTGATTAGGAGTTTCCCTGTCTTTTTTGTGCGGCCCTCATGCATCCTTTTCGTTTAGAAGGAGGGTGGAGTATGCCAGGCTACCCTCGGTGGGCGCGAGCAGTGACACCTCCGGTGAGCTGTTATCGGGTAAGTCCAAGTGGAGACCCATGCCCCATTCGATAGGGGTCAACAAGTGGTCCAGAGACGCACTCCAAAAGTACCAGAGGGCTTCTCTAGTGGGTCCCAGGGCCTTTCAATTGGCCCCGGGGGCTCGGTGCCTCCCCGCGGTGGGATCCCATTCAGAGACCTCCCTGCTGATCTCGGACACGACTTAGGGCATCCCGAGCGATCGCTTGCTCGGGCCTCGGCCATGTATAGGCTCACCCATAGTCATCCCTGACTCTATTGTCCTAGCATGGCTATCGAGACCCTTGGGGGCCCAGCCTTTGAACCCCTGGACCGTAACAGGCTCGGTGCCTAGTTCCTTAGTCTAAAAGGAATTGGGTGGGGGATATTCCCCTCCCATCGGCTGGCAACGGCAGGCACGCCTTTTGAGGCAGTTTTCTCGAGGACACGGAACGGCGCCTGCTGTTGTTGCGGTCGAATGCGACACGATGTCAGCGGATGGGATGTTACTGTGCGTGCTCGATTAATAAGGAAAAGGTGGGCGTGTGGGTGGTTTAATCGGATTTAGATTAACTACGCTAGATCTGAGGGAAACTTCCCCGGTTTCATCGCCCGTCTGTTTCACCCCCTTCCTACATAAATACGTGATGAGCCTCGCCCCTTTCCTCCTTACCTTGCCTGCATTCGCCTTTTCTGCCCTCGAACCATTGCTAAGAGCAGAGAGCGCCGGGGAGAAGAAGGGAGAGAGAGAGAGGGATAGCGAGAGCTCGCCTTACCACTATAGCCACCTTCTCCACTACATCCATGGTCGGCGACGCTGTTGTTGTTGAGGCAGACCCTTGGGGTCAGTCCGATGTGTCTCCGGCAACGCTGCAGTCGCTTGTCGACAATGGCCTCTTCCGCCCGGTTACCGACCCCAACAGACCGGAGTGGATCGCTCCGGGGGGGGGGGCGAGCTAAAGCCGAGGCCACGCGATGGCTACATCATGAACTTCATGGCCTTCCACGAGCGTTGTCTCGACCTACCGGTGGATCGGTTCATGCGAGCGCTCCCGCACTACTATGGCATGGAGCTCCACAACTTCAACCCCAACTCCATCACGTAGGCGGCCATCTTCGTCACCGTCTATGAGGGGTACCTGGGCATTGCCCCCCACTAGGAGCTGTGGCTCCACCTCTTTTAGCGCAGGGCTTACCACCAATCCGATGGGCACGTGGAAGGCGATGAGGGCCGGCGGCTGCACTCTCCAAGTGCGCCAAGACCGGTAGCTCCTCTACATCCTAGCCCAGCTCGCGTCATCCAACCGTCGTTGGTACAACAGCTGGTTCTACCTCTGCAACGACGATGGTGAACTCCCCCCTATACCGAGCGGGTCGTGGAGAGCCAGCCGGAGAAGTTGAGGTACGACGTCCTGGTGGTTGATCAGCCCAAGCTACGGCCGCTCCTGGAGGCACTGCGCAGCCGCGGCCTTACAACAGCTATGGTCGTGGCGGCCTTCCACCGCCAGAGGGTGCTGCCGCTGATGGCTCGGTGGCAGCGCCTATTCGAGATGACACTGGACGAGCCGATCGATGGCGTCATGTTTTCCACCGTCACCCTCTCTGACGAGAAGATTCTACATCGGGTGAGAGAGATGGTGAAGGGGTGGCTGAGGAGCAGTGGCCTGGGCTCGTTCCTGATGCGCCCGTCGCGGGGGTACCTCTCTCTAGTAAGTCACGCACCGTTACGGCCCCCGAGCCCTCCTCGTTCCTCACAGTTTCCTATTCCCTTATTTGCGTTCGCTATTCCTACAGGGGATGAGGGATGTGTGAGCCACCCCACCGCCCGTTCCCAAGGACGCAGAGCGGCGGGCGGTGAACAAGGCACATGCCGAGGCGTAAAAGAAGCGGAAGGACGCTGAGGAGGCAAGGCGTAAGAGGAAGAACCTTGAGCGCGAGGAGCTAGAGAAACACCATCGGCAGCAGAGGCATGACGGTCTCCCGATGGAGGCGTCTCCATCGCCGTCGTTGTCGGATTCCTCGAGCGACGATGATGAGGGCGAGGCGGGGCAGGTTCCCCTAGACCATCTCCGTGACATCGGGGGGACTACACCTGGGGCATTAGCGAGCGGCCCAGCGTCTCTAGGAGGAGGGGGAGAGGATGCCTCGGGGCTGGCGATCGCCCGCCCCGGGGCCGAGGCCGACGCGCCCGAGGCATGGGCATTGGGGAAGCACGTCGTCAGCTCGGTGGGCTCGATGGTGGAGGTGGAGCAGGCGGCGGCGGGGGCGATGCAACCACCTCCGCAGAGGGTCAAGGGGGCGCCAGAGTCCGGTGAGGGCCGGCCGACACCAGCAGACACGGAGGCCGTGGCGCCGCCGCCACCACTGCTATTGCGGAGGATGAGGGACGTGGTGCAGAAGTGGTTGTGTCCCCGTTCGAGGTAAGTGTCTTGTCGGTGGAGTTGCAGCATCTCCTGCTCGTCCCTTGGTAGTATGCTGACCTTGTGAGTGTTTGCCTTCAGCCAGAAGCATCAGGCGGAAGCACCCGCCCTGGCGCCATGTAAGGCGCTCAAGGTGAGCGCCAGTTCCACTGCCCAATGGGTGATGGAGGCGCAAGCCGCCATACAGCGTGGCGTGGCCTTGGCCAGGGTCGACCCGAAGGGGCTGGATGCCCAAGGAGAGGCTACTAAGGCGGCCTTGCAGCGAGCGGGGGATGAGGCGCCTACGTCCCTCGAGGCTAAGGCCCGTGAGTCAGATGGGGCTGAGGCACCCTCAATCGCTGTGGCCACCGAGGGCGAGGTCGAGGCCCCTAAGACCTCTAAGGCTGAGGCGACGGAGGCTGGGGCATCCAGGACCACTGAGGCTGAGGTGGCAGAGGCCGGAGCCCCCAGGACCACCGAGACCGAGGCGGCGGAGGTCAGCGTGGGTGCGGCAGAGTCGACGGCCTAGGAAGTGGAGACAGAGGTGGGGCAAGCCTCAGTATTGCCCCTGGTCCAAGGTCCGCCGCCATCGCAGGAGAGCGCCCGGGAAGTGGAGGTCCATTCGATCTCCTCTGACGATACTTCCTGGGGGAAGGAGGTGGCGAATGTCGAGGCGGCCAGCACCGCAAAGCAGCTAGTTCCAACCTCTAGCGAGGGAAGCTTGGCCCTCATTCGGGTACAACCTGAGCCTCATGGGTGGGATCACCCGTGCGTCTTGTGGTGGAGCCGGGACGACCCTGAGGAGGACACGGTCGAGGGGGGGGGCGCTAGGGCTCCTTCGAGCAATTTCACCAGCTAGCAGAGCGATCGCTTCGAACAGCGCTGTCTGTCATGGCTGACGATCTGCCCAAGGTTGCCCAGGTGCGTGCTTTCTTTCCCGGTGCTATGTCATCTTTTTCCTAGTTTTCTCACAGTACTTGACGTCCGTTCTGCCTATCTAGGAGCTCGAGGCCCGATCCCTTAGGAAGTCGATGTTCCTCTGGCGGGAGAGGGACATCTGGGACCAGCTCCAGCGATAGAAGGACCTGCTCACCCATGCCAACGAGCTTCTGTCGGTGCGGAGCATGGAGGTGGAGGAGGAGTTGACCCTGGTGGCTGGCGAGCGGGACACCTTCAGGTCTCGGGCTGAAGAAGTGATGGCCTATGCCAAGGCCATCGCTGGGTAGCTGGGGGCGGAGCAGGGCGCACACCTACTAATGAAAGGAGCCCTGGCAGAGGCCCTCAAAGTGGTTGGGGCCTCTCGGGTCGAGGCCTTAGGCTGGAAGAAAAAAGCCAAGGGTGAGTCCTGTTGAGCCGCGCCTCTTGTTTTATTTGTTCTTCTTGAGTTTGACCCCTAACTCCCCGATGTGATGCAGAGCTAGAGAGGGAGGCTTCTAGGGCGGCCGAGGCCTCTTGGGTCGAGGTCCAACGCTGGAAAGAGAAAGCCATGGGTGAGTCTCGTAGGCCTTCACCCCTGTTCGGCTTATTTTCTTTTGTGCTTAACCCCATCTTGCTTGTCTTGGCGTAGGGTTGGAGAAGGAGGTCTCCCAGGCAGCTGAGGCCTCTGTCGAAGTGCAGGCGGTGCTCGAGGCCAAGATCGGGGAGCACAACGCACTGCAGAGTGCCGCCCGTACCGCTTGCGAGACCCTAGAGGTTGAGGGGGTCGAGTCGGGCAGCTCCCTTGGGAGCCGCTTGATCACGTTGAGCGGCCAAGTGCGCGAGCAACTCCGGGGGGCGCTGCACACTGGCGTCAAGCAAGCCCTGGCCATCGTCTCCTCACACTATGCCGACATTGACCTTGAGGCCATCAGCGATGGCTACGTCTTGGCTGAGGATGACGAGGAGGCCGATGAGGAGGTCACAAAGCTGGTGGAGGCGGCTAAGGGCCCTGGCACGGCGCTGTCCAAGCTGTTCGAAGAGGAGGTGGTTCCTCCAACACCATCCGCCAACATTGGTGACCCTGAGCCTTGACCTAGGCTAATAGGGGCCATGTAAACGGATTAGGGTGATTGTTGTACCGTAACGCTTGTGGCCGTCGAGGCCTTTTTTAAAGTACTTATGCGTCTACGCTTTTAATCGTTTTTATTGTATTTCCAAGCCTCTGCCCTCCGTCTCGTCTCTGAACATATTTTTTGCAAAAAACTTCCTCAGAGCCTAAGCTATCCCTCGGGCAAAAGGTGGTGAGGGAGTGCCATAGCCTGGAGGCGTAGGCCATCTCGCGGCTCGGCCGGCCTTTTGGCCTTGAGACAGTCTTTCGGTCCTTAGGTTTTTTACAATCGATTTGTCAGAGTACGCTAGAGAGTTTGGCGTAATTTTTTTTGAAAGAACAACTAAAAAATGGTGTCTCAGACTTAGGGGGGATCCCCCCTTCTAGCCCCCAAGGGAGGCTCGGTTCTACAGAGGCAGAGCTGAGTCTTGTTCGAGCCCCGCGGTGGGCACCTCTACAGAGGCAGAGCTGAATCTCCCTTATGGTGTTATCGTAACGCTGAGCCCCACGATGGGCTCGGAGGGTTTCTTGAAAAATTAGAACAACTAAAGAACGTTTCTTTATTGTATTTCGAGAAATAATGTATACAATGCTTGGAAATTTAAGGGTAGAAGCGACGTAGTTGTTCTATATTCCAAGCGTTGGTGAGGATTTCACCCTTCTCGTTGGCTAGCTTGTAGGTTCCAGGCTTTAGTACTTGGGCAACGATGTACGGTCCTTCCCATGGCGGCGTCAGCTTGTGGCGGCCCTTATTGCTCTGCCTCAGTCTCAGCACTAGATCGCCCACCTTCAGGTCTCGGCTTCAAATGCAGCCAGGCTTGATAGCATCGTAGGGCTTGCTGGTACTTGGCCGAGTGTAGCAACACAATGTCTCAGGCTTCCTCCAGTTGGTCGAGGGCGTCCTCGTGAGCAGTGCGGTTGCTTTGCTCATTGTAGGCCTATAGCCTCGGAGAACCATACTCTAAGTTAGTGGGGAGGATGGCCTTGGCTCCATAGACTAGAAAGAGCGGTGTGAACCCTGTGGCTTGGCTCGGAGTGTTCCTCAGGCTCTAGATGACCGACGGGAGTTCGGCAAGCCATTTCTTACCAAATTTCTTCAATCGGTTGTATATTCTTGGCTTGAGGCCTTGTAGGATCATATTGTTGGCACGTTCTACTTGGTCGTTTGTCCTAGGGTGTCCTTTGGCCGACCAAGCCACACGGATGTGGTGGTCGTCGTAGAACATCAGGAACTTGTGGCTGGTGAATTGTGTCCCATTGTCAGTGATGATGGTGTTTGGAACCCCGAACCTATGGATGATATCGGTGAAGAACAGCACTGCCTGCTCGAATTTGATTCAATTGATCAGACGAGCCTCGATCCACTTGGAGAATTTATCGATCGCTACCAGCAAATGGGTATAGCCCTCAGGGGCCTTTTGTAGAGGCCCAACCATGTCCAGCCCCCACACAGCGAATGGCCATGTAATGGGGATGGTCTGGAGGGCTTAGGCTAGGAGGTGCGTCTGCCACGCATAGTACTAGCATCCCTTGCAGGAGCATACTAGCTTGGTGGCGTCAGCAACCGCCGTTGGCCAGTAGAACCCTTGGTGGAAGGCGTTTTCGACGAGCGTCCGAGGCGCTGCATGGTGCCCGTAGGCTTCCGTGTGCAAGTCCCAAAGTAGGGCTTGGCCTGCCTCGATGGTGATGTATCGTTGGAGGACGTTAGATGGGCTTTGTCTATACAACTCACCATTGCTGAGGATGTAAGTTTTGGATCATCGCGCAAGCCATCGGGCTTTGGTCCTATCTGCAGGAAGCTCTCCTCGAACGAGGCAATCAAGAAACAGGACCCGCCAGTCTGTGCCCTGGTTGGCCTCGGGAGGCTCCATGTTGACTTCCATGACCTTAGGTTCGGTCGAAGGGGTCTTGATGATAGAGGGGGCCTTGGGCCCTACGGTGGGCTCGATCGGTGGGCCCTCTTCCACCACCGAGGCGTAGTCGATGGAAGGCTTGTGGAGGTCTCTAGCGAAGACGTTTAGGGGGGGACCGGGGCCCGTGCCGATGCCATCTTTGCTAGTTCGTCCGTGGCCTCGTTGAATTTTTGCGTGATGTGGTTGAGTTCGAGACCGTCGAACTTGTCTTCTAGGCGACGTACCAACTTGCAGTATGCCTCCATTTTGGGGTCATGGCAGTTCGACTCCTTCATCACTTGATCGACGACGAGCTGCAAATCACCCCGTACGTTGAGACACCATACTCCAAGTTCGATGGCGATCTGCAAGCCATTGACGAGGGCTTCGTACTCGGCTATGTTGTTGGAGGCAGCGAAGTGGAGCCGAATCATGTAGCGCATGTGCACTCCGAGGGGTGAGATGAAGAGTAGACCTGCACCTGCCCCGGTCTTCATTAGGGACCCGTCGAAGTACATGGTCCAGCATTCCGCCTGGACTTGAGCAGGTGGTAGTTGGGTGTCGATCTACTCAGCCACAAAATTGGCCAAGACCTGAGATTTAATTGCTTTCCGAGGCGCAAAAGACAGGGCTTCCCCCATGAGTTCGACAGCCCACTTAGCTATCCTACCTAAGGCCTCCTGGTTATGGATTATCTCTCCTAGGGGGAAAGACGACACCATGGTCACCGAGTGTGACTCGAAGTAGTGACGCAGCTTGCGTTAAGTCAAGACTATGGCGTAGATCAGTTTCTGGATGTGGGGGTAGCGTGTCTTGGTCTCGGAGAGTACTTCGCTGATGAAGTAAACAGGTCGTTGGATGGGTAAAGCATGCCCTTCTTCCTGCCTCTCAACCACCACGGCCGCGCTGACCACCTGGGTCGTTGTGGCGACATAGAGTAAGAGGGCCTCACCCTTGGTCGGTGGTACCAGGATGGGAGGATTGGTGAGCAGTGCCTTGAGCTTGGCGAGGGCTTCTTCGGCCTCGGGGGTCCAAGAAAAGCATTCGGATTTCCTCAAGAGGCGGTACAGAGGCAAGCCTTTTTTGCCAAGGCATGAGATGAAGCAGCTTAGGGCCGCAAGGCATCCCATGACCCTCTGCACTCCCTTGAGGTCTCGGATTGGTCCCATGTTGGTCACGGCCGAGACCTTCTCTGGGTTGGCCTCGATGCCGCGCTTCGAGACTATGAATCCCAAGAGCATGCCTCGGGGGACCCTGAAGACACTTCTCGGGGTTGAGCTTGATGCCCTTCTCTCTGAGGTATTTGAAGGCTATCTCCAAGTCATTGACAAGATTGCTGGCCTTTGTGGACTTGACCACGATGTCGTCCATGTAGGCCTCGATGATTCGCCCGATGTGCTCGCTAAAGACCTAGGTCATGCACCGCTAGTATGTGGCCCCTGCGTTTCTAAGGCCGAACGACATAGTCACATAGCAGTACATGCCGAATGGTGTGATGAAAGAAGTCACGAGCTAGTCGGACTCTTTCATCTTGATTTGATGGTAACTGGAATACGCATCAAGGAAAGATAGGGTTTCGCATCTGTCGATGTTTTACCACCGGCAACCCGTCACGGGGTACCCAAGACGGTGATTTGTTCAGAGGGGTATCGGCGTTTGCAGGAACTCGATGGTAAACGCAGGGAGACAACGATTTATATTGGTTCGGTACACCGGAGAATCACGGCACCCTACGTCTAGTGTGGGGTGGATGGTATATTGCGCCCTGCGCTGTTTGTTGTGTTGCGAGGTATGTTGTGGTTGTGAGTTCTATCGGTTATGTGTGTAGCTGCCGATCTAGGGACCCCTGCCCTCCTTTATATAGTCCAGGAGAGGTGGGAGTCCTAGTCGGTTACAAAGTAGAGATCCTAGTAGGATTATGTGTAACTAGTTCTAGTAAGATTACATGTAGGGAATCCTAATTGGACTAGGTCTTCTCTCTGTGGGAAACCCTATGGGTCCTGTATCGACAAGCCCCCGAGCATCTCATGGATGAGCTTCGGAAGCCTTCTTGTTCTTCTTGGTCTTCGTTGAGTTGTTGTAAATCCGTTCCAAGTTCTTCTTGAAGTGAAACCTTGAGATGGTCTTCTTTGTCTTTTCTTCGACTGATGTGCACTTTTGGATAAAAGTGCACTCAGTGAGTGTAGCCCCCGAGCCTCTTGCTTGTTGGGACAAGAAGCCAGAGGGTCCCTTTAGTCTTCTTGGTTGCTCCGAGTTCTTTTTCGGTGGATGCAATTTTTTGTAAAAATTGCACTCACTGAGTGTAGCCCCCGAGCCTCTTGCTTTTGCTTGCAAAAGTTGGAGGGTCCAAATTCTTGTCTTCAAAATTTTTTGGGGGTTATGTATCCCGCAGCCCCCGAGCCTTCTCCGAGTACTTTTCTTTAGAATAGAAATCGGATGAAGGGTCTTGATGTGTTGTCGTAATCTTGAGTACTTGTTTTTCTTGGACTTTCATCCTTAATCCGAGCCCCCGGGCGTAGTTGAAGCGAATGCCGAGCCCCCGAGCTTAGTTTTTGACTAAGCCGTGAAGCTCTTCCGAGTTGTTTTTTTATTCCTCCAGGTCATTTTCTAGACTTCTCTAGTTCTTGATGTACCTCTTCCAAGTTGTTTGCACTTCGTCCAGGTTCTTTCTGAACTTGTATGTACCTCATCCGGGTTGTTTTTTATTCATCCGGGTCGTTTCTAGACTTCTCTGGTTCTTGATGTACCTCTTCCAGGTCGTTTGCACTTTGTCCAGGTTCTTTCTGAACTTGTATGTACCTCATCCGGGTTGTTTTTTATTCATCCGGGTCGTTTCTAGACTTCTCTGGTTCTTGATGTACCTCTTCCAGGTTGTTTGCACTTCGTCCAGGTTCTTTCTGATCTTGTATGTACCTCATCCGAGTTGTTTTCTGATCAATCCAAGTTCTTTTTGTCATGATTTCTGTTCCCAACTTATCTGGGATGTTTTTCTTCAATCTGGGTTCTTTCTGATCTTGTCTTGGTCCTTGCCGCACCTTGTCGGGGTTCTTTTTTTGATCAATCCGGGTTCTTTTTGATCTTGTCTTGGTCCTTGCCGCACCTTGTGGGGGTTCTTTTTTTATCAATCTGGGTTCTTTCTGATCTTGTCTTGGTCCTTGCCGCACCTTGTCGGGGTTCTTTTTTTATCAATCCAGGTTGTTTCTGGACTTGTCTGAGTAAAATAGCTCTCAAGAGCGTGTTTTCCCCGATCTCATGGTATAGATGTAGCTCTCCTGCATGTTAAACATAAAAATATATTGTAAATGACATTCCGGATATGAAGTCGGGAGCATGTCCCATATTTGAATAATCAATCAGGGGCGGACCCTGGCATTATGAAATGTATATAAACTTTTTGCGTCTTGCTCTTGCTAGGCCATGCAAATTCCTCAGGTAGTGTCCTGTTACGTTTAAGCATGAATCTCTGGCGTATGGTTCAGAGGTTCATGACGTGACCATGTGAGCCTGGTACTCGGTTCGTGACCATCCATGTGAGTAGACAAGCTTCATGGATTAAGGCATGTTCTACCTGAGGAATTCGGTGACCGTTAAGAGAAGACCTAGAGCGCTATGTTTGCTCGCATGATGATTTTTTTGTATCTTGAGCACTATGTTTGCTCGCATGATGATTTTTTGTGTCTTCCCTTGCTAGGTCGGTTAATTTCCTAGGTAGTAGCCTGTTACGTTTAAGCACTTGAATCTCGCGTTTGGTTTAGAGGTCCATTGATGTGACCACCCGTATGGTTCAGAGGTTCTTTGACGTGACCATCCGTATGGTTCAGAGGTTCATTGATATGACCATCCATTCGAGAAAACAAGCTTCACGAATTAAGGCTTACTATCCAAGGAAACTAACAGCCGTTAGGGGAAGATGATATGGCCACAGAGGCATACGAATAATATCCAAAATGTAAAAATTAAAGCGTTACTTAGCTTGGTTCATGGCAGAGTTGTCGATCACCGTAGGCGGGTAGTTGATCGGCGTGGCGTGCAGCCGAGTAGTTGGCATGGATGGAGGTAGACTTGATAGCTCTCTTGTCGCCGACATGTCGAGTACTCAGATCAACTCAGAACCTGTCATGTGTACTCTGAAGTCGCTGCCGAGTATCAGGAAGCCGTTGTCGAGTACCCAGTTGAGTCCAAGTAGTGGGAGTAGTCCATCAAGCGTCACATGGTAGAGTCGTCGAGTTGTTGTTGTGATCGGCGCTGACGGCGTGGGGGTGGTGCACCCTTCCAGCTTGACGTGAGCCTTCTTGTTGACCCCCTCCCTTTTTCTTTCTTTCTTTTTTTTGAGGCAGTCGTAGACATCTGTTCGTGCACGAATATATACACGTATACGTTGCCGTTGGCCTTGCTTTGCTTCGTCATCTTGGCTTGCATGGTGAGGTAAGTTGCTCCCTGGTAGATTCTTGATGGAGCCGAGTTGTCGTCATGTGCATGTAGCCGAACAACCCGGTGGATCTTGATGCAGCGATGCAATTTGCTTGTGGTCTTGGACATCTTGTTAGCTTCTGGCTTGGTTCTGATTTGGCTGGATGGCTTGTTATGTATGTACGTGTATGTACACCTTCTTTATTTGCATCTTGAAGTGGTTGGACATCGTGGTGAGTTCTCGCCATCTAGTTCTTGACCGGATCCGTTCCAGTTGAGTTGTTAATGTGCCTTCTCCATGTATATTTGCATATATACGCGTATATGAAAAAACCAAATATTAATACACTGATTGCTTTTGGCTAGCTTGCTGCTTGTGTCATCCTTGTAGCATCCTTTGCATGTACTTTGAGTAGATGGATATCGTCTTGTCTGTCATAGTAGAATTTGTATCCGATGCCAGGACTTTTTGCTTGATACAGTACTCGGCTTGGATAGAATTGGCCCTAGGACTTATATGTGCTTGCTTCTAAACATTGTATTAGCTTGTGTATGGAATCTTTGTCGCTTTGCTGATGTATACGTCATCCCATATTTTCTCTCATGAATCTGCCTGATGTCGTCTTGCTCTATGTCCCATTCTGGATAGGTTGTCCATGATGGAGTTGAATCATCCTAGAGTTGAGTAAATTAATTCTATTCGGACTTGGCACCGTGATCAGACCGAAGCTGATTCTAGTTTGGCTTGCACTTGTCCTCCAATGGCTCCGTGTACCGCCCAGCTGCTTGTACTATGCCTCGAGACGTTGGGTTGCTGTTAGTGTACGCGCACCTTCCCAGCGGCAGCCTAAATGATCGATTGGATGTACGAGGATGTCGCCGAGAACATGCGCTTCAGCGAGTTGTCGAATGATGCCAATGACAGCCACGGCAAATCTTGATCTTGGCATCTTCCGAGCCGCAGTGAGTTATCAACGAGGTTGACGAGAGCCGCAGCAAGTTGTCGACAAGGCCGACAAGGGTCGCGGTGAATCTTTATTTTGAGGTCCACTGAGCTCTCAAACGCAAAGCGCCGAGGTCCCCTACCTGGCGCACCAGCTGTCGATGTTTTACCACCAGCAACCCATCATGGGGTACCCAGGACGGTGATTTGTTCGGAGGGGTATCGGCGTTTGCAGGAACTCGATGGTAAACGCAGGGAGACAACGATTTATACTGGTTCGGTACGTCAGAGAATCACAGCGCCCTACGTCCAGTGTGGGGTGGATAGTATATTGCGCCCTACGCTGTTTGTTGTGTTGCGAGGTATGTTGTGGTTGTGAGTTCTGTCGGTTATGTGTGTAGCTGCCGATCTAGGGACCCCTGCCCTCCTTTATATAGTCTAGGAGAGGCGGAAGTCCTAGTCGGTTACAAAGTAGAGATCCTAGTAGGATTATGTGTAACTAGTTCTAGTAGGATTACATGTAGGGAATCCTAATTGGACTAGGTCTTCTTCTCTCCGTGGGAAACCCTATGGGTCCCGTATCGACAGCATCCTGCAGTGGAGTCAATGATTTGGTCGATTCGGGGTAATGGGAAAGGGACTTTTAGACATGCTTTATTCAAACCGGTGTAGTCTACACACATTCTCCACTTCCCATTTTTCTTCTTAACTAATACAGGATTAGCTAACCACTCCGGATGTGACACTTCCTTGATGAATCCAGCCGCCAAAAGCTTCTGCACCTCCTCACCAATGGCCCTACACTTTTCCTTGTCGAATCAGCGTAGGCGCCGCTTTATCGGTTTGGAGCCGGCCCGGATGTCCAAGGCATGCTCGACGACCTCCCTCGGTATGCCCGGCATGTCCGAGGGGCTCCATGCGAATACATCGGCATTCATGCGGAGAAAGTCGACGAGCATGGCTTCCTATTTGATGTCGAGGGTGGCGCTGATCCTCAGCGCCCGGTCGTCGAAGCCAATGGGGTCGACCGGGATGAGCTTGATGGCCTCCATAGGCTCGAAAGTCCTAGTGCGACGCTTGGAGTCAGGCGCCTCGCTACCAAGCCGGTCGAGGTTGACGATGAGGGTCTCGGCCTCCATGAGAGCTTCGGCGTACTTGATGCATTCGATGTCATAGTCGTATGCATGCTCATACGTGGACTCGATAGTGATGACGCCATTAGGACCCGACATCTTGAGCTTGAGGTAGGTGTAGTTGGGGACCGCCATGAACTTGGCGTAGCATGGCCGCCCTAGGATGGCATGGTAGGTCCCCTTGAACCCAACCACCTCGAAGGTGAGGACCTCCTTGCGGTAGTTGGAGGGAGTGCCGAAGCAAACGGGCAAGTCGATGCGCTCGAGGGGTCACGTGTGTTTCCCCGGCATGATACCGTGGAAAGGCGTGGCATCACCCCGGAGCTGCGACTGGTCGAGCTCTAGGAGCTCCAGGGTGTTGGCATAGAGGATGTTGAGGCCGCTGCCTCCGTCCATCAACACCTTGGTGAGCCGGGTGTTGCCGATGATCGGGTCGACAACGAGTGGGTACTGCCTAGGATTTGGGACATAATCAGGGTGGTCATCCCGATCAAAGGTGATCGCCTCCCAAGACCAGTCGAGGTATCAGGGAGTGGCCACCTTAACCGAGAAGACCTCCCGGTGTTCCCTCTTTCGCTGGCATATCGTGAGGCACGCTGAAGGCCCACCAAAGATCATGAAGGTGTTATGCACCTTGGGGAACCCGTCGTCCTTGTCGTCGTCCCTGTCGCCGACATCCCTCTTTTTGGCATCGTCGTTGGGGAGTCCGAGCTTGGCGTAGTAATGCCAGAGCATGGTTCACTCTTCGAGGGTGTGCTTCACCGGGCCCTAGTGGTAAGGGTAGGGCTTCTTAAGCATATCATCGAAGAGCCCAGGGCCCTTGGGGCCTCAGGGATTCTTGCAATCTGTGGCCACGACTAGGCCAACCTCGAGGACCTCCTGCTTCCCCTAGCGATCCTTTTTCTTTTTCTTGGGGAGGTGGGGAGCCGAGGCCTTGGGGGCCTCGTCCCTCCGCTTCCCCTTGGCGTTGTTGTCAGGGAAGATGGCCCCAACAGCCTCTTCACCTGAGGTGAAGTTGGTGGCGATGTCGAGGAGCGCGGCCGTCGAGGTCGGCACGTTCCGGCCTAACTCTCAGACCAGGTCTCGGCAAGAGGTGCCGGAGAGGAACACCTGGACAATTTCCAAGTTGTCGACGTGGGGCAACTCAGTGCATTGCTTGGAGAAGCATCGGATGAAGTCTTGAAGAGACTCGCCCGGCTTCTGGCGACAACCCTTGAGGTCCCAGGAGTTCCCGGGGTGCACATATGTGCCCTAGAAATTCCCGACAAAGACCTTGACCAAGTCGCACCAGTTGTGGATCTGCAAGGGAGGGAGGTGTTTGAGCCAGGCTCGCGCTGAGTCCGACAGGAACAGGGGGAGATTGTGGATGATGAGCAGGTCATCATCCGTGCCGCCTCGCTGACAAGCCAGGCGGTAATCGGCCAGCCACATCTCAGGGTTGGTCTCACCGCTATATTTTGTGAGGTTGGCCGGTTGCCAAAACCAGGCCGAGAAGTGAGCGCCACGAATGGCCTTGCTAAAGACTCGAGGGTTAGGTGGCCTAGGAGAAGGACTATGGTCCTCTCCACTATCGTAGCGACTGCCTCGGTGCGGGTGGTAGCCTCGGGCGGGTCCATCATTGTCGTGGCGCCGTCGCCTGCTGACCACATCGTGGTCGCCTTGCGCCTCGCATCGGTCACCGAGGCGGTCGTGCACCGAGGGGGGCCCCGTTGGCCGTCGGTGCCTGAGCGAGCTTGGGACGAACCAAGGCCTCCCTATCCTACCGAGGCAATGCCATGGGAAGTTCTAACGTGCCTCTACGCCATCGAGAGGCGGAACTTTCAGCCTGCTGCACCGCGGCAGTCTCGAGGAGGTCCCGAAGCTCGCTGCGAGCCCATCGCCCCTCCGAGGTAGAGGGCTCAGGCATCGTTCGGAGTAGCATCACCGTTGCTGCGACATTTTGGCTGGTGCGATGGAAGACAGGGGGTTGATCGTCCCCTTCGTCATTGTTGATGCGGCGGTTGATGTCGCGAGCCCTCCGCCAGGCTGCTCCGCCATCACCGTGACCCCGCTGCTCTTGCTCGAGAGTGTCTCGAAGCTGCTGCAGAAGGAGTTGGTCTTGTTCGACCTTGGCCTGAAGCTCACGGAGCTGCTCTAGGTCCAGACGTCGAAGTTCCTCGGGGGCAAGGTTCTCATTCTGCGCTGCCCGGGGCTCGACGCGTGGAGGTGCGGCGCCTCCTGCCCCCTCGGGGGGCAGGGAGCGAGAACATGCCCCTTCGTCCTCATCGCCCATGCTTGGCATCCCGAGTTCGACATGGAAGCACTCACGAGTGGGATCATAAGTGCCTTTATCATCGGAGTCGGAGTAGCCGAAGCAGTAGTCGCTCGCGGCTAGGAACCGACGCATGGCTTCAGGGTCACGAAGCCCGGAGAAGTCCACTCCGACCCACACCTCGTCCTCCTCTGAGGAGTCAGCGTGGGTGTGGGTCAAGGTTGTGGCGTCGAGGTCGAGGACAAAGCATTGGTGGCGTCCTAAGGGCTCCACGTGAGCGAAAGCGTAGGCAGAAGCATAGGCGGCGGCAACATTACTCAACCCGAAGGGGTACGGGGATGGTGCCATCGCTGGGCTTCGCTCCGCCGGAGTCGACTCCTCAGGAGGTGGCGGGGCAGAGCTTGATGACGGGGCGTCGCTGCATGCCACTGGTGTCTTTCCCTTGCCTAGGCTTAAGCTAGACAGGTCCCCAACCAGGGACTCTGTACCAGCAGCCGGGCATGGGATGCTGGCAGAGCGCGACAAGAGCGGCGGCCTAGGTGCCGCCTACGCTTAGGCTGCTGGGGCGTGATGTCGTCGTCGATCGGTAGGGCTCTAGGTATGAGGAGTACCATATCGTACTCATGTCCTAGAGACATGAACTCTAGGCTCCCAAACCAGATCACCGTGCCGAGATGCAGCGGTTGCACGGGGTCTGCCATCCAGAACTTGTTGGGATAACAAAGCTGACACGCAGTATGATCCCCTACCTAGCGCGCCAACTGTCGGTGTTTTGGACCGACGAGCCCTCAACCAACTAGTGAAAGTGTACTGCGTGCCCATAATCCCGGAGGGTGATGCAAAGAGACACAAGATTTATACTAGTTCAGGCAATAGGTGCCCTATATCCAGTCTGAGAGAGCGATCTTGTATTCCTCACACCGAGGTGCTTGTAGTAGGGGTTTACAAGCTGGGCGAGAGAGGGAGCTAGTCCTAGGTCTCTGCGTGGAGCGGCGTGGATTGCTTGAGATGTTGATCTCTTGCAGTGAGGGAGCGTGCATATTATAGAGTGTTGCGCGTTGCTTGCGCGTGTGTCTGTCTGAGTGATGTCTCCTCCTGTATGTGCGTCTGTGTTTTGTGAGTTTGTCTGTGCGTGTCTAGAAACGGCCCCGGTCACTCCCTTCTATAGTCAAAGGGGGAGACAGGGGCGATACATGTGTACGCTGCATGGTGTTTTGTGAGCGGAGGCGGTGTGTCCGTGCCCTGTAGCTTGTCACTGTGACGACATGGTCGATGGAGCGATCTTGTCCTTGGTGTACTGGAGCGATGCGCCGGTCATGCCTGATCCTGTGCGACGTGGGAGCTCCTGTGATGGCTTGACGCAGGGCATGGCGCATACTGTGAACGACGTGCCGGTCGCTGTATGTTGACAACGTAGAGAGCCAAGGCCTAGTCGGTGCCGAGGCTGAACCATCGTGGGGGGCTTGGCGGGCGCGAATCCCGAGGCTACCGAGACCCCGAAGCGGATGGCCGAGGCTTAGAGGGAGCAGTTGGTCCTGTACACTGATTTCGAGGCTATAGGGACCCAGACATGACTCTCCACGCCGCGCTGTCCTCGGAGCAGGTGGGGTTAGGCAGCACAGTGCAGCACGGGCGTCGGTTGTGGGCACAACGCCAAGCACAGCGGTCGGTAACCCCTGCCCTGTCCTATCTCGAACGGCATGGCGTCGATGCGACTCCCATCTCGTCAGTCACTCCGCTGTGTCAAGCCGTCGTTCAGCTGACGTTGCGGGAGTGGTTGGCTGCGTTGGTTGGACGTGACGTCTTGTCAGAGAAATCGGTCAAGGCGGAGGCGACGGGGTTGTTGCCGAGCCGGCCTCGAGCGAGGCGGAGAATCGGCACCTCGTCCAAGGCCTCACGGGCGGGGCCTTGGGCGAGTCGGAGAATCGGTACCCCGTTCGAGGTCTTGCGTGCGGGGCCTCGAGCGTAATCGGTACCCCGTCCGAGGCCTTACGTGCGGGGCCTCGAGCGAGACGGAGAATCGGTACCCCGTCCGAGGCCTTACGTGCGGGGCCTCGAGCGAGACGGAGAATCGGTACCCCGTCCGAGGCCTTACGTGCGGGGCCTCGAGCGAGACGGAGAATCGGTACCCGTCCAAGGCCTTACGTGCCGGGCCTCGAGTGAGACGGAGAATCGGTACCCCGTCCAAAGCCTCGTGGTTTTATTTTGGGCCGAGCCCGCTTTGGGTGGGTCCGGATTTTGTTCGAGGTGGGCCGGGCAGCCCAGCTGAGCCTCGGATAAGGTGGGGGTTTGCCGGTGGTTGTCTCTTGGCTTTGATTTTTACAGGGTCTAAGCGATTTTTTCGGTTTTTGCTTAGGGGATCCATTTTTATGGTACCCGACAACTAGTAATTAATAACGTTATCGGAGCATCTCCAACAACCTCTCAAAATTTCACTCCGTAAAATCATTATTTGGAGAGTCATTTATATAAAAAATATTTTCTATATATTCTCACTCTCCAACAATTTTTCTATTTCTCATGCGCAAGAGTCATTCTCGTCTTTTATATTTGGCTAGCGAAAAATACGGAATAGAAGATGACTATATTTATTTAGAGAAACTGTTGGAGGTTAGTTTTTTCACCAAAATCTCTATTTCTAATATTTAGGAAGGATATGGAGAGTCTCTTAAAGATGCTCTTATATCATCACGTTCCGTTTTGTGACGTTTTAATGTGGCAATGAGTTAGACTATCTCCAACAATGAAACCAAAAATACAAGACCCATATTATATTTAGGTAGCGCTACAGGCAAATGTTTTAATATCTATTTTTTATCTTCTCCAACAACAAAACCCAAAAGAGAACCCTTTCTGCGAATGGGTCTCGAGGAAAAGATACTTAGATTTAGATTCCGTTGGAGGACGATACACTACTGCCGGAGACCCATTTTGTATCTGAGTGCCTTTTAGGTCACCTGTTGGAGACAGTCTTAGGGACTTAACTTGTAGACAACAACACAACCGGCACTGTTTTATAGTTGGTCAATTGTGTTTTAACACTACATGTTACAAAATGGAAAAGCTGATTACATGTGCTGCATCAAGAGATCATATTTGAATGTGATAATAGCCTACTAACAAAGAGAGAATTTCTGTGAACTGACTCGGGTGCTAACTCTTGGTTATTCTTCTCGAACTTCATAAGTTCACGAACAGCTCCATATCCTTCGAGTAGACCATCCGCCATATGCGCAAGAAAGAAAACCAATCCATGAGCTGGTAGCTGATTGTGCAGGCAGTCTATCTTCCCGTACCATGTTGAAGACAACGTTAAGCATGTGCGAGTGATGAGCTGTGGTTTCCTCAGACGTCCTTGAAAAGAAGCTGGAACCTTGGTATCCTCTCAGGAGGAAGGGGGCAAGACACTATCAGTTTACCTTTCATCGCGCCTCTAAATATTGACTGCCATCAGGAACTCGAGGGATCAGATAGATTATTTTTGCAAATATCTTCTTCATAAACATTTCCTTTGTGTAAATATTCACAAAACAGTAATAAGAAAACTGAAGACCAAAATGTAACGGGTGGGATACACGATGGGTATAGATAAATAACTAGTACAGCTATGAATAACTAGCATAGATAACACAAGTTAGGCTGTGATAAATTTTGCTAGTCAGACAGGCAATTCGGCTATGGAAAGATTAGACTTAAGAGCAGCGAAACATTTCAGGGAATAAAGATACTACCAAAAAACATGATATTCCAACAATCAAGATTTGAAAATCATGGCACAGATGAACAGAACACACAGGACCAAGTGATTAACCTGTCATTGCTTTCAAACAGAAGGAAAGGCCACATCCTTGTAAGTTTTTTACTAATTCTAGCACATGACAAATTTCTTAATGATAAAAAGTAAATTGTCCTCTAATTTTTCAATACACACAAGAATGTTCTGAGTGGTAAAAGGTCAAGCAACCAAGTAAAACCATTGACAGAAATGCTCTTTTTGACATCACACTGGCCAATCTATTCATATAGGTGTCATAGGGGATATCCTAGCAGGGGCATTGAGGTGAACAGAACACTGGCTAGCAAGTTACTTTAAAACAACACAGTAAAAAAATTGTGCCAATAGAGTTCAAGCGACTAAGTTTTGATCAATCATTAGCCATTCGTTGCTTCATTGGTACTATGTGTGCCAAAATTACATTTCTAACTAACCTGACTTCTGTACAGCTACTGAAGTGCATGTGTTAGGACAAGTTGATAAAGTCTGCAGCAGAACTCAATTTGACCTATCATAGAAATGATTAACGAAACAACTAAAATTATCCAAATATCCTGAGACTGTAGGCATGATTCATTCCAAATAGGAATTTAACCATGAAACATTGTTCTCAAATCGTACTATGTAGTTCCTTGAAACTGCTATTAGGATGGTTGTTTCCTTTCATGTGTCGACTGTCAAGGGCCTTAAAAATTCAGGAGTGATTCTATCATGAAGCATATCATGAAGTGTGTAGAGTAATAAAAAAACAGAAAATGACAAACTAACAAATGTCAATTCACATTAAATACCTCGAGATAACAAGCATGTCATGAAACATGTAGACTGTAGAGTAATAAAAACTGAAGAACTATTTTGAACAACTGCTATATCACAACAGAAACATTGTTTGATTATACTATTTGCCGAGTTTTTTGAAACCTGCACTTGTCAATATCTAAACATATTTAAATGCATCATAATCATGAACTTAATTGTTCTAAACTTCTAATCTGCATTTTTGTTGACAAATATACAAAACATGGACATATATGACTATACAAAGTTTGCAGTTCTCCTTTCTTCTAGTTTGTAGAAAATTCACAAACAAATCTGTGGCCTTGTCAGATGTTAACTGAAGAGGGGAATATAAATTGCAATGTAGAGAAAGCACTCGTGGTTTGCTCACCTCAACTACATCGATGAAGTCTTGTTTGCTGCTAAAAGAACCTATCCATTTTGTGTGATCAGGTGTCCTGTACATTTACATTATAATATAAGCTTGCCATATTCCTGTTGCAGGTAAAAATACGATACATATAGCGAGTAAAAAACTAAAAATTATCCTTGCTGGTGCATATCACCTCAGTCTCTACTTTAGATTTTCATAATAGAAGTAACAATATAAACTTAACCTCATGAATTTATGCAAAAATAGGGAATAACAGAGGTCAAAACCAACTCAGTACTTTGCAGTTTTTAATTACACATAATCATTTACACATCAGGGTAGATGTCTCTGCTAGTTGCTAAATGGATACATTGTATACAAACATTTGCAAATAATTCAATAGTCAATATTCTAAGTTCATCAGGATTCAGGCATCTAGGTTCTCATTTCATACAATAGTAATACAGATGCAAAAGTTCTCATCAACAGTATCAATAATAAACTAGTTCTTTGCTTTTATCATTTAACTCTTTAATATTCAACACATACCTTCCACAGCCTACTTCCTTATTATTGACCCTATTCCTTCTAGCCATTCCAGAGGCTAATGCTTCTCATTTATGTCTTAAGCACTAGAATAGAATCTAGCTTTACAAAGTTCACTTCTGTTACACATTGATGACATGAGAAAACCAAAAGCACCACGATGATAACATAAGAGACATAAACAGTTAACACAAAAGATACCAGTTTTCAACATTATACCAATTCAAATAATTCAGCAAGCACAAAAAAAGAAGAAAAAAGAAGAAGAAGTAATATTCTGTTATGAGTTTATGTCAAAGAAAAAGACTAACATCTGAAAGGAAAGGCTCCAATGAATGGGAATGAATTCTTCTTAAGTGAAAAATAGAACTTACCCTGAATCCATCTTCATGTGATGGGTATTGAAGAAGAAAATGGTTGCTGGAACCAAATTAATGTCAAAGTAGTCAATGTAAACTTGAATCTCCTCAGAGTCTGTAAGTGCAATCAAGCCCTAATATGTGTTTTGGTGTTGATGACCACCTAATTAAAGAACTAATGAGATTTATTAAGATGACAAGTAGAGAATTCATTATAGAGGATGTCACAAAGAAAGGAGGAGCCCCCAGTTACAATTAAGGACGGCATCACGCTCAAAGGAGTTTTGAATTCTTTTGTCTTTTGAAATTGAGTATGGGAAAAGCCATACTATAAAGGGGGACACTACAACTGGTTAAAAGTGTGCAACCAAATGCTTAATCTTTACACAAAACATCCTCACACCTCAACCAAGACAGCCAACTTAACAACTCCTTCATCTTTGCTGTCTTGCTGGGTGCGGCAGTGCCGCACCTGGAGAGAGGCACTGCCGCACTTAAGTAACTGTTGGGAGGCAGGGGGGTATTTATACTTTTCCATGTCCTCCATAACGTCACTCTCTTCTTCCCCAACGGTTTAGACCGACGAAAATCAGCAGATGCTCATCTCCTCTCTCTTCCATTGGTGCTCTTCAAGCTCTCAAGCTTTCCCTTTGATTTCCCCATCGATCCTTCAGAGAAAAAGGTGCCAAAAGTGATTAGAGAGCAGCTCCACTGATTCCCAAAGCCTAAAGAGCATTTGGTTCACGTTTTGACCGGCAGTTGTGTTTGTTACTCTTGGAGTTTGGCTCCTAGCCGACTAGAGCGCCGCCCAGTAAGCTTGCCAAGTTTGTGGCAGCCCCGGAAGATTTATAACCACGTCTTGCAGCGAGTAAAATCACCCCTCATCTCAAGAGTTCACTCTCTTGACTTGAGAACGAGGTAGGGTTGCAAAGCCCTAAGCCTTAGTGGTATACCTCAATAACGTGGACTTAGACAAGCCTTGGTGGTGAGCTGAACCACGGGATAAATCCTTGTGTCATCTTGTGCTTGTGTTGCTATACTTGTGTTCTTGTTGTTGTTGAGGTGATTTCTAGGGTTTGAGGCCGATCTACTTGTGTGTGGTGTTCCCACCACTTTCAACTGTCGATCTGTGATCTACTACTCTGTAGGAAGCTAAGAAATTTACCCGATCTAAATTTCGTTGGGTAGATTTTGAATTGTGGACTAATCTTTTCTGTAGGTGCGACAGTGCCGCTGTTTGGTGCGGCAGTGCCGCGCTCACAGAGCAGCAGTGCCGCGAGTGAATTGGACTTCGGTTTGAGTTGAATTTTTACAGGCCTATTCACCCCCCTCAAGGCGTACCAGAGATCGAGTCCATGTCAACCAATGCTACTATAGCAAACTTGGATATGTCCCAAGAAGATCTGGCCAGCTGTTAAGACACAATGAATCAGAAAATTTCACAGACATGCAGAGGCATATACTTAACCTATGGAAATGAAGTGAACGAAAAGCCTCCTTAACAGCATGTATACATACTATAATACTCAACAAAATGTGATTGAAGGTGTTGGGTGTTAGACTATCACTAATAAGGATGTCTCCCCCCCCCCCCCCCCCCCCCCCCCCCCCCTTTTTTTTTTGTTGGCCTCCACAGATTTAACAGATGGTAATTTAGAATACAGAAAAAAGAACCTTAATGACACTTCCTATGGTCAAAATAATAGTTTTGCAGGGTTTTGCATACCAAGTTATTAATTCCATTTTCACACCGCGAGAGACCACTATCAGTGAGACACTCACAACAGAGCTAAGAAAACTGTAACTTGTGTTTGGTATTCTGTTGACGTGCTCAAACCATCATACACTTTTCAGTGCATTTCATCTTCCCACATCGTTCTAGTAGTTTCAGAGAAAATTTTGACCTTAGGCAGTGTGAAGTGCGAACCCACTGCTCCAACTGATCCGCTTTGATTAAAGCACTAATTCCGGTTCTCTCTAGTTTGCTTCCTTCTTGTGACGTGTCTCTAGTTCTCCTAGAGTGGATGTGCAGTGTTGAAGTCGGAGCTGCTTTGGTTGTGGTATGCAACAAAGCTTGAACGATAACACACTGTATTCTTTTTCTATGGAGGTCGCGGCTTGTTGCGAGTGGCGGCATGTTGGGGACTTTGGCTGCTATTTCCCATGGGAAGTTAGAGCTCCTTATCGCTGGCTTGTGATAAGCTCCAAAACGATGACGTGCGGTGGGCTCCATCGGTTGTGTCACCTTTGTGCGTAGATGGGTTGCTCAGTGTTAGACTGTCTCCAACGAGGAAGACCTAAACGTGAGACGCATTCGGTAGATTGGGTCACGCACAGTAGAATGGATAGGCAGCCAAAACTCCCGTTTTCCAACCGAGGACGCAAAAGAGAAGCAGAACGGCGAGCTCGGCCCCGGCGTGGGCGCGCTCGGCCCCGGCGAGCTCCGCCCCGGCGCGCTCCGCCCCGGCAAGCTCGGCCCCGGCGAGCTCCGTCCCGGCGCGCTCGGCCCCGGCGCGGGCGACCTCCGCCCCGGCGCGCTCCGCCCCGGCGCGGGCGAGCTCGGCCCCGGCGCACTCCGCCCCGGCGCGCTCGGCCCCGGCGCACTCCGCCCCGGCGAGCTCGGCCCCGGCGCGCACCGCCCCAGCGCGGGCGAGCTCCGCCCCGGCGCACTCCGCCCCGGCGCGCTCGGCCCCGGCGCGCTCTGCCCCGGCGCGGGCGAGCTCGGCCCCGGCGACGGTCGTCCCCGAGCTCCGCCCCGGCTCCGGTCGTCCCCGAGCTCGTGGTGGTGGGACCCGCCTGCGTGGAGGAGACGCGAAGGGAACGAGAGAGGACGCAAATTTGCGTACCGTGTTTCGTCGGACGCAAAATGGCTGCTATGTTTGGGTAGTCCGTTGGAGGTTGATTTTTCCACGTAAAAGCACTGTGCAGTACCTAAAATGCGGATGGGTCACGGTTTGGGTAGTCCGTTGGAGACTGTCTTAGCCATCTAGTTTGTCGTGTTTAGGTTTTTGCTAGTTTTCCTTTAAAAAATTGTGTGATTGTAAGGTTTTCAGGACTGGTTTCCGTTATAAACTGGGTCATTTTTTTTTCTTAATTGATGAAAGGCAGAGATACTGCCATTGCGTTAGAAAAAAAAACTAATACCGTAGACAGTAATACCACATCCTCGCAAACAGCAACAACCAGCCAATCTCAAAATTAACCACCACCGATTCAATTCAAAATTGCAGAGCGGACCCAGGCTACAGGTACGATGGCAAAACGGGAAGGGAGCATGAGGTTCGTGCGAGGGGATGAAAGGCCCGAGGATCGCTCAGCTCAACAATAGCCCACATGGAGAGGCTGCTGAGGGATAGGAGAGAGGGCACTCACGATGTCATCTAGGTGGAGGCAGGCGGCGTCGGTGGCGCGACCAAATCGGAGGACGAGGACCTTGTCGAGGGTGTCGCGGATGGCGGTGTCCACCTCACTCTTCAGCCGCAGCGTCGACAGCAACGCCGACCCCATCCCGCACCGGTCGTCTCTCCTCGTGCCGCTCCGCGGCGGAGTGTGCCTCTATGCGCACCGGCGGCAAGTGGATGCCGCCGAAACGAGGAAGAAGTTACACAATACGCCGCAGCCTCGCACGTGGCCTCCGCCGCCACCGTGGACGCGCCGCTCGACTGACTGCTTCAGTTATCTGCGGGAGGGGGAATTTGGATGCGGCCGCCGGGGTGTCGCTCGGAGGGTACGATCCAGGCTGAGCTGCGGCCCCCGGCAGGCGGAATAACGGCGACCGGCGAGAGGGGCGGCGGGGAGAAGATTTGGAGCTGCGGCCCGAGCGCAGGGGTCGCCGGAGACGCGGAGTACCGGAGTCCGCACCGCCTGGTAGGCTGGTACGATACGATAATATTCCCTTAGTCCGTGAAAAATGCACGTGCCTGAGACTCTTAGTCAAAATATTTTAAATTTAATTGAAGATATAGAAAAGCCCTACATCCAAAAATATATATGATTCTAGAAGTATATACTACATAATTCTAGAAGTCGACCAAATTTAAGTTTAATCAAATTTATACAAAAATACTAATATTTATAAGGCTGGATAAATATCATCAAATTAATTATAAAATATATTTTTATAGTAAATATATTTAGAAATATAAATATTAACATTATTTTCTACAAATATGGTAAAAATTTAAGAAAGTTTGATTTGACTTGTACCTACAATTACGTTTTATTCTTTTTAGGACATAAGCCCCGTTCGACTTACCTTATAATCCTTATTATTTAGCTTATTTTTTTAAGTCGGAACAGTGTTTTTCTCTCACAACAATTCAGCAGAACGGTGTTTTTCAGCCAAATTTCAGCAAGCCGAACGAGACCATGGAGAGTAACATTTATGATACCGCATAACTAGAAGTATTAGATTAATAGTTAAATATATTTATAATAAGATATAAATAATATTTTTTTATAAATTTAATTAAACTTAAAATGGCTTGGCTCTTTGAAAAGTGAAAGGTACGTTTAGTTTTTAGACAAAGGGAGTATATTGATATTATGGTTAGTTCAAAAAGATATTAATTTGAAACAAGCAAGCGTCAAATGATAACTCAGAAAACCAAGAAATTATTGATAAAAAAAAAAAGAAAACGAAGAAACAGGCTTTAAGGATGAACACAAAAGACCTCTTCGGCATTCCCTGGGGCATTTTATCAAATAGCACATATGGAATTTGGAGCTTTTTTCTTATTTATATCCTTGCTGCTGTAGCTGAAATTCATAAATCCAATATACAAATAGTTACCACGTCGTGTAAAATTATCTGTGTCCCGGCAACAAGAAAATATATAACCTTTTCTTTTTTACGAAACGAAAACATATAACGATTTGAGGTCATGGAGCTCGTGATGACTACAGTTAATACGGTTAACAAATAAATATTGTAGCTGCCAGCCACCGTTACTATTTTCCGCTTACAATGGAAAATTTGGCACATACAAATCTCATTTAGTTCAGGTAAGGAAATCAATAGCTTAGCATATGGCAAACAACAAAGAAAGAATTATAGGTTACTAGCCACTGATGTCTCCTAAACTGAGCCATTCGCCCATACGGCCATACCACTTCGCTTATTCAGCTCCTTCGATGACTAGTGAAGGCAATCAACTGATGAATAGAGTTTTTGATCGAGATATCTGAAACAAGAGAACATAAACACAAGTGTAAATTAGGCATTCACACGAGGATGAGACATTATATAGCAGTTGCAATTGGGAGATGTGGATCATGCATACAATAAAAAAAAGTTACACCTAAGTGACTGTACCACAAAGTATCTAATCACCCCCTTAGTCTAAGAGAGCACACATCACAGTTGCAGAGTGGCCTCTTCATAACTAATGTAAAGCACTTAAAGCTAATATGTTGGAATCCAGTAGATACTACACAAGCTAGTACAGTTATGCCACACACTTTAGTAAGTTTTGCTGCAATTTCAATCATCTGCTAGAAAAAGTATATTGCTAGAAGGTTTTACTATTTTCTATTAAACTTCTCAATGTTATTAGCAGAAAAGAACACAACTTGCAGTAAACTTGATTAATTTTTTTCTTGTTCCATGCAGATAATGCAGACAGAGTATGATAATGCATTCAACATATGCTTACAATCAGTATTATCCTAAACAGTAAACAGTCGGTCACCCTACTTTTAGTATTTAGACAGTGCTCAAATGGAGTTAACAGCCTAAACGGTTTTGTGTAATAACACTGAATATACATATCTATGTATGTAAAAGTCAGCTATGCTAAAAAGTATAAATATCTATGCTTGTAAAAAGTATCAAATATTTTTTTTGCGGAAGGAAACTAAATCTCACCTCACCTCATATTTTTATGATGTAAATTAGCTGGGTGCCAATGTGGTAGATGTAATCCTCCTATTGACTAAATGGTGAACTAAATGACTGTTTATCCTATTTAATCAAGTTGAACTCGATTCCGTTTAGATAGTTTATACGGTTTAAACGGTCCAACCGTTCAATTGACCGTTTCGGGCCTAAACAACACAGGTGGCCTTTGTTAACCATTTAAACGCTGTTTAGGCGAGGCTACATAAGAACACATAGCCACATCATGCCATGATTTACTATTACTGCACTTTGGCTATAGCCAGCCAGGAGCAATTTATTAAAAGTAACATAAGGTCATAGTAGTAACCAAATCCTTGTCAAGTGCAATTTCTGATTTTTTTTAAAGAATAATACTACATTCTATCAAGCATTCATGACCATTTTCTTCTCGGTAAGCAGGTAACAAGTTGGAATATGGTTAGATGAACAAATAATAACGAAAACAGCATGATTATGACAATGACAATGCAGGTGTTTTATTGAGTATAGGTCACTATTTTATATCCAAGGGTAAAGGTATGTATCAGAAAACTAAAAGCATTACACACAACTTGTTTGGTATTGAATAATGAGAATCTAGTCAATACATTATGAGTCCATGAAATCACTAAGATGTCCCTTCTAAATAAAGGAGGTATTTATGCACATTAAGAAGAACAAACTTACTGTTGTAAATGGCATTTATCTGCTAGTGCTCCATATGACCTCTGTTGCATCATAACCCTTATAAAAACTAAAAGCCTCACCAATCATCCATGCCAAGTGCATTGCTCCATTCACCAGTTACCTCCTTATGCTAATCAGTGGATGGCATATATTACTCGTACCCCAACTAATTTGGGATACTCTACTCTACAGATTTGTAAAGTGCACTGACCCAGACAGTACAGCAGATCACTAGCTAACTACAGAACACAGAATCAATATGAGAAAGGGTGGCAATGGAACCAAGGCTAGTAGTGAAGGATCAGACTAAGTAGGAATTCCTTCAACCATATGATACACACCACTTCTACGAACACCTACGCTGAGCACATTGACAACTAAAACATCCTTCTGTTATTGTCATCGTCCCTCAAGAATGGTAGGTTGTGCAAATTCCCCAATATAGCATCAGTTGCATCAACATCCAAATCAAACCCGATATCCTCATCCCCGCCAAAATTCAGCATTGTGGTGCTATCAGTTGGCTTTGCCACCTCATTTATGTTGATCTCTCTAGTACCCACTGTCTGCCCACTTCTTGCATCCCCATTCAACGAATCTGCCCCAAGCATAGATGGCCCAATGCCACTTCCCACGCTACTGGAACCTTGCTTCTTGGGCACAGCACCAACCTTCTTGCGGGCTGTTGTCTTCTTCATCCTTCCTCTAGATGGACCTGCTGCACGGCCAGTGTCACCACTCTTATCTGGGGGCTGCACACTTGCTGGCGTTGAATTGGCGTTAATGGGTCCGCCATTATTCTCAACATTTTGTACATCAGCACCGTCATTATTCTCAACATTCTGCACATCAACATTCACAGTCACCGCAGGTGCTGGCTGCGGCGGAGATTCAGAATTCCCAGGAAACATGGGGCAAAATGGCCTCCAGTTGGTGCTCAAATCGGCTGGCTTAGGGAAACCCATGGGGAAGAACCCCCACGCGCAGTAGTACATGTCGGTGCCGGGCACAATAGGCGGGGCGTTAGGGATCTCGGTGGCCACGAACGCTCGCCTGCACCCGGCGCTCTGGCACCTGAGCGCGCGCCCCACCAGCGCGCGCTGGTACTGGTACACATGGCAGCAGTAGGGGCACACCGTCCAGAACGCATCGGCATCAGCCGAGGCCGAGGCGTCCCCAGAAGCAGGAGCAGGGGCAGGAATAGGAGGAGGAGCGGCAGCAGGAGCTGGAGCAGGAGCAGGAATAGGAGGAGGAGCAGGCGGTGGATCAGCGGATGCGTTGTTGGAGAGGTCAGCGAAGGCTTCTTGGATGAAGTGGAGGGCGGTGTCCGCGGCGGGACGGGGGTTACGCGGGGAAGACACGAGCTGCGAGAGGCGGTGGAAGGAGCGCTTGGCGGCGGCGGGGTCAAGGCCGGGGGCGGGCAGTAACTGGAGCACGGCGACCGGATCGGGGCGGCCAGACGGGAGCAGGCGCTGGGAGGCGAGGAGGACGTCGGCGACGGCGAGGAGCTCGTCCGCACCCGGGAGGTCCGGGTCAGCCTCCACCGCGCGCTCCGCCAGTCGCTTGCAGCCGACCAGGTCCCGCGCGGCGAGGAGCTTCCCGGCGATCTCCAGCCACCGGGCCGGCTCGGGGCGGCTGCGGCCGCCGCCGCCACCGGAGAAATCCATGTGTGGGTGGGAGGAGTGGTGGTAGACTGGCAGGCAGCGAGCGCTCGAGGTGGGGCTCAGCTGTCAGGTGGCTTACGAGGGGAGGGTGGTGGTAGTGGTAGTTGGTTACGCCGCACCGCATGGACTGATGGTGATTAGGAGTACCCACGTTTACGAACCCCAACTCCCCAAGGTTGACTTCGTATAAGCATGCCGGCCAAATTATTGTCAAAAGCCCATTGAATTGCTCACCTCCAACTAATTCGGCCCAGGAAGAACTCTTCTGAGGAGCCCATTGAATTGCTCAACTCCAACTAATTCGGCCCAGGAAGAACTCTTCTGAGGAGCCCATTGAATTGCTCAACGCCCGTCTCTTCCCCGTCTCCATCGTAGCAATTTTGCAAAAAGCTCATTAGACGACGGCAAAGGCCCGTGCTCCGAGGCCCAATCGACGGGGAGCGCCGCGCTGTACGGCCGCGTCTTCTCGAGTCGACGCCGTGCTTGGATCCCACGCGGGGGCGCTCACGGATTGTGGTTTGCGCGCGGGATTTTGCTTCGCTCCTCGTCATGCCGTCCGCGCTGCTCCTTGCCGCGTCGAGCCGGACGCCGCTACGCTCGTCGCCAAGGCGGCCACGCTGTGAGGAACGGCAAGGCCGCAGGACCCATTCGTCGCAGAAGCTGCTTGCCAGCGGCACTCATCGGGCGCAGATGCTCTCTCAGGAGCTACTGCTGCATGTTGCCCTCCGGTTTGGGTCCGGCGAGATGTTGAAGCGCATGCCATCCTGCGCCTTGGCCCTTCCGGCACGGCATCTCTGGTCAGCCGGGTGTTGCTGTGATTGTTTGTTGGTGTTGATTTCATGATTTACCTCTGATTGTGTCCGTGGTCCGTGCTTTGTTTTCGGGCTGCTAGCTGCCTACCATCTGTAGTTTAGGTGTTCGTTGAAAACTTGAAATGTGCATTCAAGCTAAGATGCCTTTTTCAGGTCCCAGGGGCCAAAATGTTTGGAAAATCTGTAGAGGGAAATGAAGAATAGAGTGGTTTGCATGTTGTAAGCGGAAATAAAAACTTGATGGATTAGGTGGGGTTTAAATCTAGGGGCAAAAGTTTAGACGTGTTATATCGGGTGTCACATGGGGTATCACATGGGAGTGTTCGGATAGTAATAATAAAATAAATTACATAAGTCCTCAGTAATCCACGAGACGAATTTATTAAACATAATTAATCCATCATTAGCGTATGTTTACTGTAGCACCACATTGTCAAATTATGGACTGATTAGGCTTAAAAATTCATCTCAGTAGTCGCAATCTGTGCATTTAGTTATTGTTTAGTCTATATTTAATACTCCATACACATGTTCAAACATACGATATGATGGAGACTAAACTTTAGGGGGAAGAACTAAACAGGACCTTACTCTCGCTGGCAAAAGAGCATGGTACATTGCTTTCGTGTGCAGTTTTGACCTCATAAGCTCTTACATGATACCTTGCCTTTGGTATGCCATTCATTAGAGGAATTCGGCTATCTTGGGCCACACATGTTTATCTTATTTATGCTTGATCGATTTTTTTATTAAATAGCAACATAATGGTATACAAAATAATATTCATGATTAATTTTAGATACATACAATGCACCTGTCTTTTCAATTATCTGTATGTCAGATTCCAGTCTCTTAGAGACGAGCCATGTATGTGGGTTGTACAAAGTCAACAAAGTGCTTGACGACGTGTTGTTAGAGCATGATGCAGCAATGTTAAAAGACAACGCAGTTTTTATAGGTAAGGTCCATGACATGACAGGAGGTATTATTAGTTATGTAAAATGCCACAATATATATGGGTAGGATTGTAAATAAGTTGAGTTTCACATGGAAAAAAAAATCTCTACTCCTCAACCTTCCGATGATCCCCTATGCCTGAGATCCCAATCCTCCTCCTATAACTCTTCCGTCGCCAAAATCCCCTCTCTTCTTTGCCACAATGCATATCGCAGAACCTGCTCAATAGAGCTTTTGCTGCATCTGTGCTACACTGCAATTAGGCAACTAGATAGCATTCTACTCTACGATAGATGCAACATAATAAAACTTACAGATTGTTTGGAACTTTAGGTGATAGCGTGGGAAAGCTGCCTTCATCAAGCATCGCTCCCCGCATGAAGGCATCGCTCCCGGCACCTGGGTCTGATGCGCATGCTAGCTTGGTCGGTGCTCCAGATCAGAGCTACATCCAAACACGTTCTTATAGCTGTAGAAACCTGCAATCAAAACAGCTACAATAAAGTAATAAACCACCGCTACAGAGCAAGCTCATACAACATATCTCGTCGACAAAACGACGACTGAAAGACATGTCCATTGTTGTCTCCTCGATCATCACAAGTGCGCATGCTATAGCATGCATTATCAAATATCTCTAAATATGTATTACATGATTAATCTAATAACACATTTAGAGATATTTATGCACGTACATCCCAAATGCATTAGTATTTTTATATGTAATATGTATTTGGGATGTGCACTCTTTTTTAACGGACTATGCTGCTCAAGGACGCCCGCAACCACCTCAATCCTTGGTTATGTTGCACAGCAGCACAGGAACCTCCGCAGCTTCTTCACCTCGAAGCACGACCTCCCGCTCCGGCTCTTCGGGACCAGCGCGCTCCTCGCCCGCGTGCCGCGGCCATCGTCCCCGTTCGCGCGGCGACGAAGCACGGCCTCAGCGGCCACTCGCCTCTTGGCGCGCGCTGCGTCCAGCCTCGCCACGGTGGCCGCTCTTCGCGCCTTCACCGCGCGCCGCGCCGCTTCGGCCTCCTCGACGCGCGCCTCGGCCTTCCCCTCCTCGGCCTCCACGAGCCTGCGTAGCTCCTCGAGCTTCCGCGCCGGCATCGCCACGACGTCGTAGTGGGGGTCCTCCTCGTCGCCGTCGCCGTCGCCGTCGACGCGCGCGCGCGCAGCCAGCTCGGAGGCCGCGGCCTCGGACCACGCCAGCGCGTGAGCCTCCGCCGCGATGGCGCGCTCGGCCAGCTGAAGCGCGCGCGCGGCCTGGCGCCGGACGAGCACCCGCTGCTCCAACGCGTCCTTGGCGCCCCTCGATGCCGCGACCTCCGCGCGCAGCCGCCGGAGCTTGGCGCGCGCTCCGTCGACCTGCCGGCGGAGGTCCTCCGCGGCGGCCTTCTTCCTCACCGCCGCCTCCTGCCTCGTGGCGATCGCGCCGTTCGTGGACTCGATCTGCGACTTGAGCAGCGGTATCTCGGCTGCCATCGCGGCGAGGCGGTTCTTGGCCGCGGCCAGGTTGGCGCGGAGCCGCTCCAGCTCCTCGCCGAGCGGCATGGACGCCAGCCACGCCTGCACCGCCGCCTCGCGGGCGCGCTCTACCTCCTCTCTGGTCCCCGACAGCTCCTTGAGGACACTGGCGGTTGTGCTCGGGGCGATCTCCGCTGATTCGTTGTTGCCTTCCATTGCCGGCCGATGAGTTCGACGTGATCTAGCTGGACTGGTGCATATGCCGTTGTTATATGCGAGGGGGCTTCTATGCTATTTTTTTTTATCATTCCTATGCTCCTTCTTGGTGTATCCTATGGGGTTTGTTCTACGTGGCAGGTTATGTTCCGTGATGTATTTTGTGATGTTCATGTAATATATATGTAATGTTTCGTAGTACATGATGTTCTATAATGTTGTGATGTTCACGTAGTATATATGTGATGTTCTATGATGTTTTTTGCGATGTTCAAGTGATACATATGTGATGTTCGGTTATGTTTTACGATGTATTTTAATGTTCTGTGATGTTCTCAGATGGCTGTTAAAATACATGTGATGTTCTGTGATATATTTTATAATATTTTGTGATGCATTTTGTGATGTTCCGACAGTATATATGTGATGTTCTGTGAAAATTGACAGACAAGAAAACAAAATTTCAGGCAACTGCATTAGAGTAAAACTCAATTGTAAATGCGGTAATGATATATAGCGGGCGTCCGAATGAGGACGGACCCACCCAAGCCACGCCAAACTCGATCCACCCATCCCGCATGCCGTCTCCCGCGCTCATCGTTATCCTTTCCTCGCTCACTCCCGCAACGCTCTTCCCATTCTAATGCGCCACCCCGCTCGCTCGCCGGGACAGACGTCGCGCGGCCAACTAGCTACCATCCCGCGCCGTCGGCGCTCCCTCCCCCCATCCCTCCATCCTCTGGATCTGAGCCCTCCTCCTCCTCTGGATCTGAGGGACGCGGCGGTGGCTAGGGTTTCGGCGAGCTTTAGGTCCTATTCCCTCCTCCCTCCTACGAACTCGAAGATGATGGGGCCAGGGGCTGGAGCAGCTTGCACCTCGGACCCACCCCTTTTGTTGTTTGTACATTTTTGCTGTTTTCTCCCGTGTTGCAATGGTTTTTTTTGTTGCAACAGATGATTTTCGAATGTTACAATGGGATTTTTAGGTCGTTGCAACAAATGTTTTTACGATGTTGCAGTATTACTATTTGAGATGTTGCAGTACATAATTTTTTTATGTTGCGGCACATGTTTTTCGATGTTGTAGTACATGTTTTTTCGATGTTGCACTACATATTTTTGTGATGTTGCAGCACATAATTTTTTATGTTGCAGTACATAATTTTTTGATGTTGCAGTACATATTTTTTCGATGTTGTATTACATGTTTTTCGATGTTGCACTACATAATTTTGCGATGTTGCAGTATTTATATTCCAACGTTGCAGTACATAGTTTCTCTATATATTTTTGATGTTGTACTTGAAGTGTTTTCGTGCTCTTGGGACAGGGGGCGCGGTGGGGGAACAGGGTGCGTTGGGGAACGAGGACAGGGACGCGGTGGGGGAGTGGAGGACAGGGGCGCGGTGGACGCGATTTCTATTCCGTTCTATTCCGATACGCGAGGGTGGGATTTTGTTCTATTCCGATACGTGGGGACGGGTGGTTTTACCAAAGGGAGCAGCGTACGGACGCAGCTTGGGCGTCGGCACTTCGTAAATGTGCATATTTCGAGTTCAATGGTTCAAATGAGCGCGGTAGCGCACTGTGCTTGCAGTCAGACTCGTGGGCATACAACTGTACAAGAGCATCAAGAGGATCATGTCAATTGGAAAGAGAGGGAGTATTGAAGCAAGTGAACAATTCATTGTGTCTCACCACCAATTGGATAATTTGAGGCGAACTGCTAGGTGTCAAGTACAGTATTACCGCTCTACTCGTGACAATGATAAAGAGGTAACTATTTTTATTGGATTTAATTGGGTTTATCTTGACTTTAAATCAAATAAATTCCAAGATTCATAATAAATGTGCTAGTATTGTAAGGTTCTGTTTGGCACAACTCTAGTTGTTTCATCAGTGAAGTATTTTTTTTCAACTCTATGAGCAACTCTACCGGCAGAGGTGAAGTTGTTTTGGTGAACCGTTTGGCAAGCAACTCTACATGTAGAGCTCTTTAAAAATATGCTATCATAGAATCTCATACAAAGGAACAACTATTTTTAGCTTCATCCAAAACTAATCCTTTGTGAGAGCATATTTTAAGGAGCTTCACATATGAAGCTATTTTTTTAAAAAAAAAATACTCGTTTGCCATAAAACGGCTTTAAACAACTCGTTAAGTTACTGGAGAAGTTGTACCAAACGGGGCCTCGATGGTTAATCTTGACATCTTGTATAAGAAATTAACAGGAGATTGTCTTCGCTTAAAAAGGTGAGCTAACACGACATTGTTTGCTAATAAGGAGGCATTATGTGTAAAAGAAGCTTACACGCTAAAAATATATTACCAAACAAAAAGATTTACCACAATCACAGATGCTCAGAGTCATTTTGGTGTACAACAGCAAAGGCCATCACTCAATGATGTCGATGTGTATTTGACCTCCGTCAATGCCCAATGCCTTCACCTTGGCCCTTGACTTGACTCTCTACAACCTATCCGATCTCAGCCAAGTGCCAGGACGCCACTGTCGTCCTCCTCAACTTAGCCGACACCATCATCATCATTCTCTTGTCCACGTGTCTTTTTGTACTCTCCATGTGAGCGATGCGAATCGCCCATGGCTTCACGAAACAGATGGTCCCTTCAACACCAAGCCTTGACTCTGTTTTCACCACCGCATGCATGGACCATAGGCGCCAAGCCTCTTGCTTGCCCTATAACACTGCATGGTTCGTGACGCTGAGCCTAGCCTGCGCTTCACTGCTTAATAACTGACCACACCATATCGTATCCATGCACCTACACACCATGAGCAAGAGACATGCTCCTCCAATCTTGTCCAGTTAGCAAAAGCATAATCATGCATACACATGCAACATGCTATGCACCTTCGTAATCTCTAAACCTCTCAACACATAGTCAAAATAATTATCACACATAAAGCATGTCTAGGCACATCTTAACTTGGTCTCCCAATATAATTCAAAAGTTAAACATAAAACTTTTCTGCCTCATCCATGAAAAACATTTTTTCTTTCGCGAACGGGGTTTGACCCATATTTCATTAAGACGAAAGGAATTTATTACAAGTGGTTGTTAGGCCTGCTACCCCCAATCGTTCGCGGGTGGCAAGTTCATGGAAAACATAAAATTTTGGGAAACGCCATGTTAACTTTATATCTTTTCTCTCTCTTTAGAACGAAGGGGAGTATACTACGGTAGTTCCTCCTATAGTTTCAGTTTCTGGTGTTGTTATGACCGATTGTCTATCCAGATCAGACCTTTTTTTTTTTGGAAATCCAGATCAGACATTGACTTTCGTATCAACACACTTGCTAAACTTTTGCAGCAAACCCGGCCCCTAATTAATAATAATCTGTGTACATTGATCTGCATTGCTTACCTTCTCCCGCTTTTTTATTCATTTTTCAATAATAATCCGCAAGTCTTGGTCATTGTGACTGTGCATTCTCGCCCAGTTGTAGTTCTCACTAATTAAACGACGGATGTTCATGCAAGCAAGCAAGCACGAAGCTACCGGTTTGAAACATTCGACGGGGGTTCAAAAGAATAACCCACTGCACGCGATCAAGGTAGCTAGAAGGCAAGCAGGAGGGTATGATAAAAAAAAGGCAAGCAGGGCGGCTAGCGCCCTATTGTATTACTATCCATACTTCTTCTACCTTACAATACATACCTACTACAATCCAATTCAAGCATAATATCAATTCCTAGAAACAAAGTTGACCTCGTGTTTAAACATCAAAACTTATCTCAGAATCGTAATTTCGCGTTCTTTGGTGAGGTCGATGTGGAATCCGAAAGCGACACTGGACGGCTGATCGAAGACGACGGCACGAATTGAAGGCAAACGATCTACCACATCGTAGTGTCGTGTTCCTTTGCCAAGCAAGTTTGGTGGAACATCAGCAACGTCCTCTGCCCAGCTCAAGGGATGGCGACCGACGACACAATACTAGAATTCTGGAACGCGTGGAGGTCGCATTGGAATGGACCCTGCAGGCGCGGCGCAGATTCCGTCTTCGCTCTGTTGCCTGGGAACTCTGGAAGGAGAGGAACGCAAGATGCTTCCGAGGCGCCAGCACCAAAATACCATTCCTTATGACACTCATCGAGCATGAGGCGGACCAATGGGTACAAGCCGGCCCCAAGAACCTCTGGTTGTCTGATGGCCAGAGTAATAGGCTAGCGTCGCAGTGTTTAGGGAGGACTTAAGCTTATTTCATATCTTTGTGGCCCTCGCCTAAGGCGCCGCCAAGACGCATTGTAAAAACTATCTCCTTCTCGCGTAAACCTTTTGCTTGTTAAAAAAAGGTCGATGTGGAAGCATGTGTTGATCTGCTTGATCGGGCAGCAGTTGACCTGACTGGCTCCCTTCAGAAGAACCCGCCTCTGGTAAGCATTTTCTAATGTTGTGGAGTGCTGTCACGCACTGGAATAGTGGAATATCAAACTGCCTAAGACTTCTGCTGTTGGGCTATATAAACCCACCCTAGCTAAGTACATGTACACCCGTATAATCAATCATCAGATCACAACTAGCGCTAGAAGACACAGGAAGTGCCTGCTTTGTGTCCTGTCATTACTCGTTGTTGTCTCTTGCTGATCGATCTCTAGAGTTCTACTTGCAGGCCACCATGGCTACCCTTGCTTCTCGGAAGGTGACGGTGCTGACCATCGATGGTGGCGGCATCAGAGGCCTCATCCCGGGCACAATCCTCGCCTTCCTCGAGAAAAAGCTTCAGGTGATGTGTGGGTACGGTCTTAGCTTGTTTGTGCGTTTCTACGTGCTGCATTCAGCATCCACTCCGTTCTTGGGTCACAAACTCATTTGGAAAACCTGAGCTGGATCAAGATCTTTCTTTGGCTGGCATTCAGACGACGCCACTGGACCGGAGACAGGAGAGCTAGGCATGGGCTAGAAGCAAGGGAGATGTGCTACCTCTACGACCAAGGGCGTGAAACCATTGATCATATCCTGGCTGAGTGCCCCTTCACCAGAGAGGTCTGGTTCCACATTCTCCAAGCCTTGCAACACCCACTGCCACAACCAGCCGCAACTACAACATTGCGATGGTGGCGACGGCTGCGAGCGGCATACAATGGTGTCCGGCGCCGAGACATTGACTCACTGTTTGCGCTAGTCTGCTGGACCATCTGGAAGAAACGAAACGCCAGGTGCTTCAGGGAGGCATCCTCATCGGTGAACGAGGTGCTGCAGCTAGTCAAGGCCGAGGCCGATCGGTGGATTGACGCCGGCGCACGGGGGCTTGAAACGTTGGCTCGCCTGTAGGTGGGGATGGTCACCCTTGAATGTTGTTGGTTTCAAAATGTAGCGCTTGCAAAACACTAACGCGACCGTGGAATGGCTTGTATTGCTCAAACTCTTTCTACCTAATACAATGATACGCATCGCTGGTGCGTATTCGAGAAAAAAAAGCTTGTTTGTGCGTTTCTGTCTTTATAGCTAGTGACACGAGCCTACGTTACATTGCATGCACACATGCTCTTTTTGTTCCTGATCGTTCACTGTAAGTCTGTAACTGCACGCAGGAGCTGGACGGGCCCAACGCACGGCTGGCCGACTACTTCGACTACATCGCCGGAACCAGCACCGGCGGCCTTATCACGGCGATGCTCGCCGCCCCGAATAAGGATAAGCGCCCGCTCTTCACCGCCGAGGGCATCAACAAATTTTACCTGGAGAACGGGCCAAAAATCTTTCCTCAAAGGTACAAAAAGTGACAGCAAGGGGTCGACATATACCTTGCGAAGTTGCGATTATCCTCACCAGCAGCTGGGGAAATTATAGGGACGATAATTTAAGTTTAACCATGCACACGGGAACTGATCGATGACTACTAAAGAACCAATTAATATCATATAGGTTTAGTATTTGAATTGGGTATGTTTATATTTGATTAATCGAATAGGAGCTGAGCTATCTCACAGTTGGTCTAGGGTGTGAATGGGTGCTTATCTTCTTTTTAATAAAATGCAACATAGTTCTTTCTAGATTGGGCTAGTTTTTTTTTTAATTTGGTTGAACAGTAATACTAAACTTTGGTCTAGTAATCTTTGCGATGCTAAAAAAGCAATCCTCTAAACAGCTTTTGCAACGAACATAATTTTGCCCCATACATGCATGGATATTGGTCTCACTACTGCCAACAGGGATTTTGCTATACCATGCATCTAACTGAGGTGCTATATGGGACGAGTGTATGACCATGCATCAGACAGAGGTTGGCGACCAACAATAATTGGTGTGGAATAATATCTTTATTTTTGGATAAACACTCAATCATTACTTCAAACCACGTTTGCCAGGGTTGAGTAATCAAATAAGTCGAAGTCGTTGGGTAGGATAGATTCCAATGTAAAAAAAAAGACTTTTTTTTGCTGTTGTTCTGACTTCTGACCAGGTTGCCATACACTCCCATATGTTTTGATTATTGTCCTATGGGTCATATAAAAACAGCAGTCGACCTTACGTGATATATATATAACACATGGGGATATTTACCATAACATTATATTAAACCACTTAATAAGGAGTTACTATAATCTCATAAATTAACATAGTAATTATCATAACTCAAAGTGGCTACAGAATAAGTTATTCTGTAGCCAGCTACAGGACAGTAGTTCTATATATATATATATATATATATATATATATATATATATATATATATATATATATATATATATATATATATATATATATATAATGATAGCGATGATCTTAACAAGATCAAAACATTATATTAACTAGGAAAAGTTGTGGCGACGTGTACGGCAGTGTTCATGTTGACCAAGAATGGGTGATGATGATGACCTAACAGCAGATTTTGTGGCAGACGTTGAGATGATGCAGGCTTAATTCATGTAGGAGTAGCATATGTTATTACTTTTTGTATCTTATATTCACTGTTCCAGCTTGATGCTAACTGCAATAACGAACCAGAATTTGCGTGCACAACTGTTATGCAGAGGCTGGAAACCCCTTTTCATTGCTATGAAAAAAGTAGCTAATTAATCATGCTTATTAGTGTGGTGATACACTGATCGATACGATGTAGTATATATGTTGTAGTGCTAAGCTTTCTCTCATCCATTAATTGTGGATTGCACAGGCCAGACTTTGTAAACACGTTGCTGGAGCTCAAGGGGCCGAAATACGACGGCGAGTTCCTGCACTCCAAGATTCCTTGGCACTACTAGGGTGAACGAGACTCTCACCAACGTCGTCATCCCGGCCTTCGACGTCAAGAACCCCATCCTCTCCACCTTCGATGTATGTGATGCGGTGTTCGTCTGTTCGATCATGCAAGGCTTCATTCATTCATTCATGAATCATGATGCACAACTAGGAATGTATATATAGGATACATATATACTCCTAAGATCGACGTGTTAACCGCGTACATGCACGCGTGCAGGCTCAGATCCGGCCTCTGAAGAACGCGCTCCTCTCGGACGTTTGCATCAGCACGTCAGCCGCGCCGACGTACCTCCTCCCGCCCACTTCTTCCAGACCAGGGACGACGCCGGCAACACCCGCGACTTCAACCTCATCGACGGCGGCGTCGCCGCCAACAACCCAGTAAGTGTGTGTTAGTTGTACGTGCACATCATGTGTTAGGTTTTGGTGGACAAAACAAGAGACCATCGTTATTATATATAAACAATAAACAATGCCTGAATATAGATATAATCTTAACTTGTTTCTGCTTGCTTGCGTGCGTGAAGACAATGGTGACGATCAAACAGATAACCCGGAAGATGATCGTGGACAAGCAGGAGATCTCCCCGGGGGGGGCCGACGGACTAGGACAAGTTCCTGGTGATCTCAATCGGGACCGGCTCGGCCAAGGGCGCGGCGATGTACACGGCCAAGGAGGCCGCCGGGTGGGGCATCCTGTCGTGGCTGTGTTAGATTGATCTCCCAGCCAATAAGCCCAACGACCTATTAGGCCTTGGTCACGCGCCCTGATCGGGGGCGCCCAACCCTACATGGTTGGTGGGCCCCCGTCGTACTGCGCTATATAAAGTGGTGGGGGGCGGCGGCTCGAGGTACGAGGTTCACCGTGAGCCGCAAACCCCACCGACAAACCCTAGACCGATCTGAGAGGGCGCGCAGCCAGCGACGGGAAGCTCCACTGACTTCGCCGTCGTCACTGCCACACCGTCTGTCTGCACTGCATCGACGTCTGTGCCACCTCTACTCCACCCGTCGCTGCCCGTGCGCAGACCTTCATCACCGAACCTGAGATGGCCGGCTCATGTTCATCCGCGACTCCCTCCGAGGGCTCAGGTTCAACACCAATACCTCTCTCTTTATCTCTCCGTCTCCACCTCTCAATCTAGATGTACTAGGGCTTATCTAGATTAACTGGTTACCTAGAAGTCCCTCGGTTCTACTCTAGATCGATTCTATGGATCAAACATTGGTACCAGAGCCACGGTTTAGGTATAGATCTGGCTTATCAAATAGAAATCCAGTGCGGATCTAGAATGTAGAAAGGGGCTTCGGCCGACAAAGGGTTCAGTTGAACCCTAACCTCGGATCAAGGTTAGATGAAGGTTCGGATGAAAGAAAATCTAACCCTAACCCTAGATCGGGTTCGGGAAAAGAAAAGAAAAGATACATCCAAACCCTAGATCGGGTTTTGGGACAGAGATGATAACAAGGTTTCAACTGGAAACCGAACTTCAAACCCGAGAAGAAATCAAATTGGGGGAAAAGAAAAACAGTGGCCATCCCAAACCCTAACCCTAACCCTAATCGGCAAATCGGATCAAATCCGAACAAACGAATCAAAAGAAAGGGGAAGAAAGGGAAGGAGGTGGCCTACCTCGCCGTTGCGCGGAACTGCTGTTACGCCGGCGCGCGGGGAAAAGAAAGGGCCGGCCGGGGGGGGCATTGCTCGCCGGGATCCGGCCACAAGGGCGCCACGGCCAGGCCGCTCGACGGCGGTGCGCTCACCCGCTGGGGAGCGCGCACGCCGACGAGGGGGCCAGCGACGGCGCCAGGGCTCCACCGATTCGCCGCTTGAGTCACTCGATGCTGTGACTGCGCTGAGGAAAGAGAGAAAGAGAGCGGTGAAGACAGAGAGTGGAGAATGCCGAATGAAACTAGGGTTTCGGATCAGGGCGGCCGCGGCGGCTTTTTAATCGTCCGAACTCACCGCTCGGCCGTCGGATCTGAACAGACGGCTCAGATCATATGGGCCAGTGTCGCGGCCCAGGCGGGCGCACGGACGCGCGAGACTTTGCCGGCCCAGGCCCAGGTTGTGGCCTGAGCGCGCGAGAAGGAGTGGGCCGTGGGCCGGTCGCGCTGCTATGGGCCGAAATTGCCGAACACAATGAAATTGAATTCATTTTTATTTTCCAGAAACTTTTGATTCATATTTGATAAATTCGAACTGAATTTTGATGTTGAAATCTGTACAATTTTGATCTAACGTCAATTTTGTTCAGAGAATAGTAAAGTGATGTAACAGTTTCTGGAAAATAGAATTAAAAGATTTATTAAAGTTTCCGTTGCGTACTTAAAAATTGTTGTTTTCATTATTAAATTCGAACCAACGGAAGAATTTAATTTTGAAACATAGATAATTTTTATAGTGATTATAATGTTGTTATTATTCTGACCAACGTTGATTAATAGCAATATTATAATGTTGATGTTATTATGGTTTTTGTCTTGCATTAATTCTATTTCTGCCCAACGGTGATGTAGAATTAGTGTAGAAAATAATTGTATGTTTTAATTTTGACCAATGTTAAACTAAGGCATGCAATTGTTGTTGTTATTATTTGTGTTCTCACACTATTTGAATTGTGTTTTCAGGCGAATACAACTTGATGAGTTGTATCAAAGAGATCCCTACTCTAAAAGGTGATAACTATATTGAGTGGAAGAAAAAGATAGACCTGGCTTTCATCCTCGCTGAGGTGGACTGGGTAGTCACCACACCGTGTCCCAAAGAATCAGTGGCACCGGTGAGAGAGACAAATGAGACTGATGCTGCATGGCAGAACAGAGAGCGGGACTTTGCTCCTGTAAAGATGTCTTTTGACCTTAAAAATAGAAAGTGGGTCACAGCCAATAAGAAATGTTTTGTTGTGATAAAGAATACAATTGAGCCTGCAATAGTGGGTTCAATTTCAGACTGTGACACGGTCACAGAGTACCTAGAAAGAATAAAGAGTCAGTTCACTGGCTCTTCAAAGACATATACAACCCAGCTGATCAAGCAGCTCGTCACAGAAAGATACTCTGGTGGCGGCAGTGGCATTAGAGAGCACATACTAAGAATGAGCAATTTGGCATCTAAGCTCAAACCAATGGATTTGGCACTCAAGGATGAGTTTCTTATTCATTTGATTTTTGCTTCTTTGTCCAAAGAATTTGACACCTTTGTTGTTAATTACAACATACAGCCTGAAAATGGGATTTAGAAAAACTCATAGCCATGTGTGTGCAGGAGGAGAAAAGAATAAAAGTTTCACAGGGTGGTACTGTCAACTACCTAAAAGATAAGAAAAAGAACTATAATAACAACTCTTCCTCCAAGTCATCTGGAAAGGGTCCCATGCAACAGTCTCAGAACAAGCAATTCTCAGTAGAAAAAGACCAGTGTCTCTACTGTAAGAAGACGGGACATTATAAGAAGAATTATCCCGATTTCCTAAAGATGATTATGAAAAATAAAGGTGAGAACATTATTACGTTCCTAAATGAATCCTTGTATGTAAAGTTTTCAAAATCTACTTGGTGGATTGATTCAGGTGCAACTATTCATGTTGCTAATTCATTACAGGGATTCCATTCGATGAGAACTTTGCAAAGAAGCGAAAGTTTCATTAAAGTTACAAATGGAGTACAAGCAGATGTTGAGGCTGTTGGCGATCTTCCGCTAGAGCTTGCTGATGGCTTCATACTTTTTCTTAGAGATATTCTTTATGTACCTTCTTTGTAAAGAAACTTGATTAGTGTATCAAAGTTGGGCCATGATGGTTATGATTGCCATTTTAGAAATGGCAAATGTCAGATATTGTTTAATAATAAATGTATTGGTCTTGCCTTTCGACAAGACGAGCTTTATTTGTTATCCTTTTGTGAAAATATGAATTCCGTATGTGATGTGAATGAGAATGTATCCTCATCGAACAATGGAAACAGAAAACGAAAGAGAGCTCACGATGTGTTGTCGAAATTATGGCACTGTCGTTTAGGCTATATTTCGAGGGGGGAATAGAAAGACTAGTTAAGAATGATATTCTTTCTCCATTAGAGCTCTCAGATTTAGAACAATGTAGAGATTGCATAAAAGGAAAGTATGTAAAGAAAATTAAGAAAGATGCTAAACAAAGCGTAGAAATTCTACAGATTATTCACATAGACATATGTGGTCCTTTTCCTGTGAAAAGTGTGGATGGTTATGATTCATTCATAACATTCACAGACGATTACTCTCGTTTTGGCTATATTTATCCAATTAAAGAAAGAACAGAAGCGTTGGATAAATTCAAAATATTTAAAGCAGAAGTTGAAAATCAACATGATTTAAAGATTAAGATAGTCAGGTCTGACCGTGGGGGAGAGTACTACGGTCGGCATACCCCATATGGACAAGTTCCTAGACCTTTTGCAATGTTCTTATAGGAGAATGGTATAGTCGCCCAGTATTCAACACCGGGCGAACCTCAGCAGAATGAAGTAGCTGAAAGGCGTAACCGTACCCTGATGGATATGGTGCGTAGTATGATAAGTTACTCCACTTTACCGATGAGTCTATGGATGGAGACGTTAAAAACCGCCATTCATATTCTCAATAGAGTACCAAGTAAGTCGGTGCCCAAAACACCGTATGAGTTATGGACAGGAAGAGTACCCTCACTTAACCACTTGCGTGTGTGGGGGAGCCCTGCTGAGGCTAAAGTTTTTAACCCAAACATTGGAAAGCTAGATCCCAAAATAGTGAGTTGTCATTTCATTGGCTACCCAGAAAAGTCAAAAGGTTTTCGTTTCTACTGTCCTAACAGACATACAAAGTTTGTAGAAACGAGACACGCTGTCTTCCTAGAGGATGAAATGATTAGGGGGAGCATGGTAGCTTAAGAAATTGACCTTGAAGAGAAGCGGGTGTATGCACCCACTCCGATCATTCATGAGCCATTTTTCTCACTACCTGCTGTTGCTGCACCGACAGTACAAGACACTATAGTGCCAGCACCTATTGTTATCCCGTATGTGGCAACAATGAATGATGATGAGGAACCTGTGCCTCAGGATCCTATAGAACCTATTGCCACACATGAGGGGAGCAACAACAGCCTCAAACAGAAAATGTGCCAAATGAGGAGGCCCCTAGAAGGTCTCAAAGAGTTAGAAAATCAGTTATTCCTGCTGATTATGAAGTGTACAACATTGAAGAATTTCAAATGGAGGATGATCTCACCTCATTTGAAGAAGCCATGAAAAATGATCATTCATCAAAGTGGCTTGAGGCCATGGAAGATGAAATGAGATCAATGAATACAAATAAAGTTTGGGATTTGGAGATAATTCCTAAAGGAGCCAAAATAGTAGGCTGTAAATGGGTCTACAAAATAAAACTTGACTCTCAAGGGAATATAGAGAGATATAAAGCCCGACTTGTGGCAAAAGGCTTTACGCAAAGAGAAATGATTGATTACAATGAGACATTTTCTCCAGTCTCATGTAAGGATTCCTTCAGAATCATAATGACATTAGTGGCACATTATGATTTAGAATTACATCAGATGGGTGTAAAGACGACATTTCTCAACGGAGACTTAGAAGAAAATGTTTACATGGCACAACCGAAAGGTTTTGTCATGTAAGGAAAATAACGTTTGGGATGCCGCCTAAAGAAATCCATTTATGGATTAAAACAAGCTTCAAGACAGTGGTACTTGAAGTTTGATCAGACAATAAAGAATTTTGGGTTTAAAGATAATATTGAGGACAATTGTGTCTACGCAAAGTTTAAGAATGGGAAGTTTATCTTCCTTGTCCTGTATGTGGATGATATCTTACTTGCTAGTAGTGATGTCAGTCTACTACTGAAAACAAAGAATTTTTTGTCCTCAAAATTTGATATGAAAAATTTTGGTGAAGCTTCGTTCGTTCTAGGGATCGAGATTCACCGAGATAGAAATAAAGGGGTATTAGGACTGTCACAAAAAGCATACATAGAAAAGATCTTAAAGAAATTCAGTATGCACAAATGTAGTCCCTCACCTGCTCCTATAGTCAAGGACGACAGATATGGGGATTTTCAATGCCCCAGGAACCAATATGAGATCGATCAAATGAAAGTGGTTTCATATGCTTCAGCTGTCGGAAGCTTGCAATATGCTCAAGTATGCACGCGCCCTGACTTGGCATTTGTTACCGGGTTACTTGGCAGATTTCAGAGCAATCCTAGAATAGAACACTAGAAATTGGTAAAGAAAATCTTGCATTATTTGCAAGGAACGAAAGACCTCATGATGACGTATAGAAGATCTGATTCACTCCATATAGTGGGATATTCAGATTCTGATTATGCGGGAAATAATAGAAAATCCACGTCTGAATATGTGTTCACTCTCGCAGGGGGAGCTATTTCATGGAAAAGCTCAAAGCAAACCGTCACTACATCATCCACAATGTATGCCGAGTTTGTAGCGTGTTATGAGGCAACGGGGTAGGTGAACTGGCTAAAAAAGTCCATACCCGGTTTGAAGGTGGTTGACGACATCAATAGACCACTTAAGTTATACTGCGATAATAATCCAGCAGTACAGTATGCTCACAATAATAGATCAAGTGGTGCTGCCAAACACATTGACATAAAGTATTATATTGTGAAGGATAAAGTCCAGGATTAAATGATAAGTCTTGAGCATATAAGTACCGAAAAGATGCTCGCGGATCCGCTTACAAAAGACTTACCACCCAACGTGTTCAGAGAACATGTAGCCGGCATGGGTTTAAGGGAAAGCCTATGATTCCTGGACTATAAAGGGCCCAAAAGTTAAAGTAACTATTTCAGATCAGAGACGTGCATTGTAGCTGTTAAATCTATCGGCGATTGACCGTGACGATGAAACATGCTCTATGCATCATCTGTGAAGAAATGAGTAAGGATAAAAGGATTGAAGGATAAAGTTTAAAGATAAAAGTAATAGTGAGATCAAGGGAGAGAATGTTAGATTGATCTCCCAGCCAATAAGCCCAACGGCCTATTGGGCCTTGGTCACGCGCCCTGATCGAGGGCGCCCAACCCTACATGGTTGGTGGGCCCCCGTCGCACTGCGCTATATAAAGTTGTGGGGGCCGACAGCTCGAGGTACGAGGTTCACCATGAGCCGCAAACCCCACCGACAAACCCTAGACCGATCTGAGAGGGCGCGCAGCCAGCGACGGGAAGCTCCACTGACTTCGCCGTCGTCACTGCCACACCGTCCGTCTGCACTGCATCGGCGTCTGTGCCACCTCTACTCCACCCGTCGCTGCCCGTGCGTAGACCTTCATCACCGAACCTCAGATGGGCGGCTCATGTTCATCCGCGACTCCCTCCGAGGGCTCAGGTTCAACACCAACACATCTCTCTTTATCTCTGCGTCTCCACCTCTCAATCTAGATGTACTAGGGCTTATCTAGATTAACTGGTTACCTAGAAGTCCCTCGGTTCTACTCTAGATCGATTCCATGGATCAAACAGGCTGCACACCAAGGAGGGCTACACCCCCATCGTCGACATGTTCAGCTACTCCAGCGCCGCGCTCGTCGGCTACAACGTCTCCATCCTCTTCCAGGCGCTCCGCAGCGAGAAGAACTACCTCCGCATTCAGGTACAGATAAATTTCATTAGTTGTTTAAGAGCCACCAACACGAGTATGCCGGGCATATATTAACAGAGAAGAAGCAATTGTGCATGGCTGATATAATAATATAATGTTCTATTCTAGGACGATTCTCTCAAAGGCACGGAGGCGACCGTGGACGTGGCGACGGAGGAGAACATGAAGAAGCTGATCGGGATCGGGGAGAGGATGCTGGCCAGCACGGTGAGCAGGGTGGACATGGAGACGGGGAAGCCCGTGGCGGTGCCCGAGGAAGGGACCAACGCCGACGCGGTCACCGGCCTTCGCCAAAATGCTCTCTGATGAAAGGAAGGCGAGGACATCATCGTGCCAAGGCAATTAAGCCAGCAGGCAGCGCGTTGTGAGATCATGTGTGCGCGCGTGCGTCTGTGCTAATTTGGAGTATTTGTGCGTGTGAGACAGTATTTACGATGGCCATGTATGCATGTGGTGCCTCTCTTGTCTTGTACGTTTTCTTTTCAGGGACAGGTTTCGAAGGTTGATTTTGCGTGTATTAATTGTTGATCAATTCGTAGATCCATTAAGTAACCGCACTGTTCATCCATTTCAATTGTATGTATGTATGTATGTATCAAGAACTGTATCATTCTGCAAAGAGAAAAGGTCCTGACGAGTGACGACGAGCCGCGGGATGGCCGAGGCGATGTTTAGTATGAGGCCCGCGTGACACAGATGCAGTCCGGCCCACCATTTTGAGAAGAAAAAAAAAGTTGACCAAACGTCTATGGTCTATCCTCGTGCGGGCCGGCACTCCTCCTAGCGCTAGCGGCGCCCGTGCTTCGGCGTCTCTTCTCTTGTGTCCGAGTCCGACCACTGTCCCCTGCGCAGGGCAGCGCTGCTACGGAACGTACCCGGCGCACGGCGGGAGGATGGGCAAAAACCCGGAGCGATCTCCGTGTTGCTCCCTCGTCCGCGAGCCACGCTTCCACGGCATTCAACGTCCACACCCCGCACGGCGCAAATTCGTCAAACGCGGCGTAAATGCCACGACACGCACCACGAACTGCTCGCGCCATCTCATCTCCCTTTCCTTCCCCCATACCATACTACAACTCACAGTCAGCCACGCAATGCTTAACTGAAGCCATTTCTGAGTGCAGTACATTATGGCGCGTAGCCTAGGTGCAGCCAAGCAGAGAACCCCGAGGGCCGAGGGCCGAGGGCCGAGGCTGGGCTGGCTTCTCCTTCTCCAGGCTCCACATGCTGACGCCACACAAGTCTCTGGTGGACGGACGAGCTAGCTAGGTAGCTCGGCGAGCAGATGGTGCCGGGGCGCGGGCGCGGCACCCCTCCCCGGCGGCGGCGACCGGGCCAGCTCTGATGAACTGCCGCGACAGCGACGATCGAGATCGAGCGGCTCGCGTTAATGCCGCTGGGGTCTGGGGGGCGCCTGCATGGCCTCAGGAGGGAGGATGGGCGACGCCGACGCAGCCCGTGCCGCTGCTCTCGTCTGCCTCTTTGGGAGGCCAGGCACAGAGGCACTCGGGGGGCGGCTGGCCGCGGGCGGGCAGGAGCGGAGGAGCTCTCGTACTTGGCGGTTGGCAATCAAGTCTTTTGGCCGATGGACGGGCGAACGGATCACTCTGAATTGATGCAGCTGCAATGAAAGCTACCATATACCACTGCCGCCGCCAATGACCCCTGCCTGTGAGAGCTGCAATGCACTAATAGCTTGTGGCAGCTTCTGTGCACTGTGTGGTCCGTCACCATTGCGTCGCCTCCCCTGTCCTCTCTCTGCACTTTGCTCCAGTGCTTTCATATGCCACGTACAGAACACTGCACAGTACGTGTTGTATCTTCTTCTCCCCGACCCGTGTCTCATCTCATAAATTCGTCCATCGAAAAACGACATGTAGATATTGTTTTTAGGGTCTGTTTAGATTTAAAAAAATTTACGCAGTACTCATCACATCGAATCTTGCGGCACATGCATGACGTACTAAATGTAGACGAAAAAAAACTAATTGCACAGTTGGGTGAGAAATTGTGAGACGAAACTTTTGAACCTAATTAGTCCATAATTAGACACTAATTGTCAAATACAAACGAAAGTGCTACAATAGCCAAAATCCAAATTTTTTTAAATCTAAACGGGGCCTTAATCGTCCTCTAGTAGAAACAGAAGCTTGCGAAGAAACGGAGTTCTATGAAGACGAACATTCCTCCGCGACCGTGGTGAAAAGAAATGTTATAGGTTCACATGAAAATAAATGTTATAGGTTCACATGAAAATGCTCCATATTTGAAAAATAAATGGTCATGGCATTAGAAACAAATAGCTTTCATTTCGTTTATTACCAACTTTAAGGCTCGAAACAATTCCAAATTCCGCGGCGGGGGAACCAAAGAATGATAACAAAAGAACAAGCTGTATATATATAAAGAAACAATAAGTAATAATGTTCGAAACAGGAAGAGAGAAAAGTATAAAAGACATGAGAAATATTGTAGATTTAAAACAAAATTTTATTACCAACTTAAGGACAAAACTATTCCGTCTTAAAAGAAAACATGTTCTCTTTTAATGGGGAGAATGTTCAGCTTGGCTAGAAATTGTTCTAAGGCTCGAAACAATTCCAAATTCACGGTAAAAATTCTAACATGATTGGTACACACCTAAGTACTTTAGAAATGAAAAAAAATTATATATCAAAATAAATAAGAAAAGGGAAAACGTAGCGTTGTCCATGCGAAAAAAAAAATAAAAGAGAAATAAATCTAGCATCAGTAATAAAGAAACAAAATGAACAAACGAATACAAATCGTCATGGGCCAGTAGTTCCTCATGGCGTCGGCGAGCGACGATGACTTGGGCCAGAAAAAAATGACCACAGTAGCAAGGACGCGCGCGAGGAAAACGCCTTCGGCGATAGATCAACGCTGCCCCCGCCGCGCGATGGGACCTTCTGGCTGCGGCGGCGCCGGCTCCGGCGCCGGCGCGCGTGATGGTGCGGCCGCCTGGCCTTGATGAGAACGATGACGGGGGACGAAGCTCATTGCCTCCCCCGCGACCGGCGCCGGTGGCCTGGGTCCGGGCCGCCTGGCTGACCGGCTCTCGCGGGGCCGGACCTTCCGATCCCATTGGCAGGTCTCCCTCTCATACTTCACACGGCCCGCACTCTCCCGATTCCCGCCTCTCTGCCTTCGTAAACACTTCTCTAAGCATTTTCCCCCTTGCCCTTTTTTGTCCAGACTCGGTTCCGAACTTCCAACCAATCATGTGCTCGACGAAATGCCACAGTCAAGGCTTTCATATCATGTTTGGCTTGGAGTCATTGATCACGGCAAACAGAGGGACTGTGGTTGGCGATCATCCAGGTGATCTGATATATATCTCGTCAATGGTACCAACCTATTCTGTTCTCACTAACTAAACATATTATTGCTACAAACCATGACTGTACTACTATCTACATACTAATTAGTAGCTAGTGAACTAACTGTGGTACCAACAAAGAATACAAATATATTTAGAAAAAAAGTCGCACACCAGTACAACACAATGGAGCACATATGCACATGCATTGTGGTTTCGTCAGTAGAGCTCAGCTGTGGATCAAGGCATGTTCAAGAGTGATAGACGGAGACGGGCTCCTGCTAAGATCTTCTTC